>NC_086447.1:801723022-801998022 GCF_028390025.1 Pseudophryne corroboree
TTCATCACCGGCGGCTATTCGGGAGTTGGGTCGCTGGAAGTCGGCCTCCTATAAGTCCTATGTCCGTATAGATAAGTTATAAGTGCGCCTGTTGCGCTAACCCAAAAACGTGTTTACTCGTCGGTTTTTGAACGCTTACCGTTCAGGAATCGAGGGTGTGAAGCGAATTTTTTAAATTTTTCCTCCGAGGGGGCCTAATTTCAATTGGCTGTTCTATCAAGGTCCACGGGAGGTTTTTTGAGTTTTCTCCTTCACTTGGGTTTAATTGGTTACGTTGTGTTTAAGTTACAGATTATGTGCGTAATCTGACATTAGGATATTTTCTTTTACAGCTGTCATCAATTTTGGAGACCACATATGGATGGTTGGTCATTCCTATGTTTTTTGGGCGGAGAAACATCCCATGGCATCTAGGGCGACTGAGATTTTTGGGTCCAGGCAATTTAGATGGTTAGGTGTTAGGGGCATGTTATGGGGTGATCTGTTGCGCGTCCTTTTTTCTCGGGAGCGCCGCTGGGGTCGCCCCAGTTGTATTATCATTCATTTGGGTGGTAATGATCTGGGCCGAGTTAAAGGCATAGACTTGATTTTGTCTATAAAGGCGGATGTAGTGGCAATACGTTGTCACTGGCCTGGGGTATGCATTGTCTGGTCGGAAATGGTGCCCCGTTTCCATTGGCGTGGTGCGGTGCGTTTCTCGGCGCTGGAGAAAGCACGCAAAAAGGTGAACTCGACGGTGTCTCTTTTTGTCAAGGCCATAGGCGGAGTGGCAATTAAGCATCCTCTGCTGGTGCTGCGGAACAGGCAGTTCTATAGAGACGATGGGGTTCACCTTTCGCCGGAAGGAGTGCAGTTTTTTCTGGAGGATATTTTTGGTCTTTTTCGTTAGAGCTAGTTAGTTTCTTATTTGGTTAAGGTTGTGGTTGCGGATGGCGGTGGCGGTTTGGTAAACCTTGGTGGCGGGAAATCGCTGCCAACCAGCTGTCACACAGGCATAAGTGGTCATTGTGGGGCTCCCTCTTTAGAAGGACGGCAGGTGTGTCCTTTTCTTGCGGTTGGACATTTAGACGTTCCCCTGCGGGAACCGAACGTTTGCCAGAGAAAGAGGGGTAAGGCCAGCACAATGCGGGTTATGCGGGAAGGAGGCGGGGTATGTGTACTCCCCTCCTTGGTTTGGTGGTTTTCATCTAGGTGACGGGTGCTGGTGTTTGGCAGCGGTTTTCTGTTTGCCATCCTCCAAACTAAAGTTAAATATATATTCAATTCAATTCTAATTCGGCCTCAATTATTAGTTTAAAGAGTTGGTCAGCGATTAATAAACATCGTCTGACCTTTAACTCCAGCTACTGTGTCCGTGTCTTTATTTCAGTGTGTGGTGTGGTTTTTGTTTAGTGATAAGCTAGCTTAAATAAAAGGTTTATGTAATCACAATAAAGTTATGAGCGGCTTAGACTCAAAGTAAACCTTCCTTACAATCCATAAATCTTTGTGGGCTTGGGGACCCCGGCCAATCACGATTTTTACTACCAGTTATAATTCTCATTTCGACCACTTATATGTAAATAAATAATAAATATTACACTTCTATTTAACATTTCAATTTACTATGAAAGCTAACACCCTATCTATGCAATATTTTCCACACGGGTTGTCTAAACTAACAACATAACACACAGGAATAACAGATGACAAGTACCAGGTTTTTCTCATATGAGATACAATGTAATTACTAGTGAAACATTCGTCAGTTACACGTCTGCTCGCAGGTGGTGAGTACTCTAACAAGAAGCCTGAAGGCTAATGCTTCTCCATTTCCATTTGTATAATAATAATTAGCAGAGGTAATTAAGCTATAAATGCATATCAAAAACTATTTATTTGTAGACTTATATAGAGTCTATTTTACCTTTTTCACATATAATCTAAACATTTATATGTGATGTCTAATTCTACATTAGATGTTGCTGATATTCTTGGTAATTATAGTAGCGTGAAAATGTTTTTACCCCCTACTTGATTTAGTTACCATTAATTATTTCAGATCTTAAAAAACAAGAATGAATATAAGACAAATATAACTTGAGTAAACACAAAATACAGTTTCAAATGATCATTTTATTTATTAAAGGAAAAAAGTTATCCAACACCAGCTGGCCCTGTGGGAAATAGTAATTGCACCTCAGTTGCTTATTCAACAGAACCAAATTAAATTGAAATGGGTTAAATTAGACTAGACACAATCAGATTTGACTACTCCAGTCCTGTTGAATCTAAATATCACTAAAATGCAACCTTTCCAGCAATGTGATGTTACCTACAAGGACATAAAAAGGAGTACAGTATACTTTGATCAAAAGAAATTCTGACAAAGAAATTTATTGAAATATATCAGTCTGGAAAGGGTTACAAAGTCATTTTTAAGGCTCTGGAACTTTAGCGAACCACAGTGAGAGCTATTATCTCCAAATGGAGGAAACTTAAAACAGTGATGAATCTTCCCAGGTGTTACCGGCCTACTGTACCAAAATTGCTACAAGAGCGAATCAAAAACACATCCAGGATTTCACAAAAGAACCCAAAAATCTATGGAACTGCAGGGCTTGCTTGCCTCAGTTAATGTCAGCATTCATGATTCCACCATAAGAAAGATACTAGGCAAAAATGGTGTCCATGGGTACAAGGTGTAAATCCCTGCCGCAATCCATGGGTGTATGGTGAAGGGGGCGGGGCCTGATGTTGTGAAGTGCCCATCCCCATCAGAGACCTGTACTGTAGCTGTAGCCAGGCTGTAACCATGCTGTAGGTAGAGTCTCTCCCCCTCCCCAACTCTCTCTCTCTCCCTTCCACTCTCTGTTGCTCCTCTTTCTCTCCCCTCTCTCCCCTCTCTTTCCCACACTCTCTCCCTAACACCCTCTCTCTCATTCTCTCTTTCCCTGACACCCCACTCTCTCTCTGACCACCCTCTTTCTCTCCCTGACACCGTCTATCTCCCCCTCTTTCTTGTTCCTTTCTTTCCCTAACACCATTTCTCTCTCCCTGACACCATTTTTGTCTCTCTCTCACTTCCCTCACTCTCTCTTCTGCTCCCCTACGGGGCATATTAGTGGCAGGGGGCAGAGTCAATTTTATTGGTGGGTGCCCCCACACCCTTGTTGCCCTGGGACAGGGGGGATCCACTGCAAATTCCATTCAGACCCCCCTCCTCTTTCCCTGGCTTTTTCCGCAGTTGCCAGAGTCTACTGTGTAGATCTCTGAGAAAGATTTCTGAAAAAAAATCCTGCAGTGCAGGTCTTCAGAATTGTAGTGCACACCATGCACTCATCATTAATATGCCCATGGTTCCCCCCACCCCTCCCCTCTCTCAACACTCACATGTATTGACTGCTAACACTGCAGCAGCACCCAGATACACATCCTCCTTTCCCAGCATCCACTGCCTACACTCCAGGAACATCTAGCCCCCCTTTCCCACATGCATTATTTGCTAACATCTGATAAAGATGGAAGCCATCTTTGTTCACAGACTCCATGTTTTAATATGTCCCATTGACATTTGTTAAGCTGTTTAAAAATTGTTTTTCAGCTCAGAGCTGATATTGGAACAAGTGGAAGGGTTTGTACTTTATATGACCTTTTAAGTGAAAAACACAGTTCTATGTTTTGGTACTTTCTTGCTTGAAAAATAACTGTCAGCAAAATCCCCCCAGTTAACCCATTTAAGCACATATAAGAATTATAGATGTTAGTAGATATATGACGTATAAGATAGAGTTTTATTAGCCAATAACATACCTCCCAACAAGTCCCATTCTAGGAGTGACAACAAATTGCTCTGTTCCTGCACTTCCCTCATAATTTAGGATTGCCGGCACCTGTTTTGAACAGCTTAATTGATAACAAGGATGTTTCAACACAGGTGAGGGCAATCTTAACTTATGAGGGAAGTCCAGGAACAGAGCACTTTGTCCCTCCTGGAAAGGGTCATGTTGGGAGGTATGCAATAAGATTGAGTTTTGTGTCAGGAAACTACGACACTGTATGCAGATTTGAACTACTTTAAAAAAAAAAAAAATTACATGCTCTTCTACTTCTTACTTCACACGTGGCTAGTCATTACAAATATTTATTTGTTTTCTGGTTGCTGGATGCAGCCATAAATGAACCTGATGCTGACCGATTGAGTGTGCACCTGAGCTGGGATCAGCAAGGATTTCCACTTCCAGGGGTTGCCTTTATCAATATGGAGGTCCGAATCCAAGATCCCCATCACATGTTGAACAACGGACAGCTGGGTGGACCATTCTTAGACTGAGACTCATAAATCCATGTGGATGGTAAGTCTTTCTAGACTCTCACTCCTTTGACTGTCTATCTGTTTCATTGCCAGACAGGGATTGGGGATCGTGCACATCGGTTACTCAGTACTCAGGTTATTACTTACTTTCTTTTTTTCTTCATACATGTGCTTATATGTGTCACAAAGGTGTAAGAATCAATGAATGTGGGAGTGAATGTGTTCTGTGTATATAGATTGTGTCCACATATAATCAGCTGACGGGTTTGTTAAACTGGATGTTGCTGCAGCTGCCTTCACTGGCGGTAGCGGCTCCTGGGACCAGTGAACTTGGTGTGTGGACCTTAAATACCAGGTGGATCAGGTGGCACGGTAAAAGTGTCCAGTGAGTCTAGTCAGGTGGCCCGGTGCGACAGCAATCCTTACTCAAGTGACCCAGGTGGCACTTAGGGTTTGGACCACTGTTTTGTCTCGTCTTATACTGAAAATTAGAACGTGGGATAAGTGTGTCATTGTAGTTTTAATGTGCAGGATATTGTAGTATCCCTTTAGAAATAAATCACAGTTATGAAAGAAACATGTCCCCTTTGTAAGTGTGTAATAATTTTAGCAAAAGCACACCTCAATCAGAAATATTACTGAAACTATATTTGTAGCCCAAGAGAATCACCCTTATTCTCTGAACTGTGGGAAGAAGGGCTTGACATTTTTGTACCAATAGGTTGTCATTTTATCCCTAGAGCAAGAGACATTGAAAGAGATTGGACAGAAATACCCACTTGTCTACTAGAGTCTGAAAAACTTCCAGGTATAAAGCCCATTCGCTTGCTCGAATGTTGTGTCGACTGAGAAAGTCCGCTTCCCAGTTTAGGACTCCTGGAATGAACACTGCGGACAATGCTGTAAGATGGAGTTCTGCCCACTTTAGTATGTGACTTACCTCCTTCATTGCTTTTTGGCTGGGAGTTCCTCCCTGATGGTTGAGGTACACTACTACCGTTGCATTGTCCGAACGGATCTGGACTCGTTTTCCTTGCAGAATATCCTTTGCCTGAATCAGTGCCATGTATATAGCCCGGAGTTCCAACAGGTTTATTGGCAAGCAACTTTCTTCTGTGTTCCATTGTCCCTGGAACCATAATCTTCCAGACTGCTCTCCAGCCGTGTAGACTGGCATCCGTTGTCAGGATCTCCCAATCTGATATCCAAAAGGGTCTCCCCTTGTCCAGATGGGATGTCTGTAGCCACCAGGCTAATGACCTTTCTACCTTTACTGGAAGTACCATCATTTGTTTCTTTATTGTCTGATGTACTCCATTCCATCTGGTCAGAATCAGATGCTGCAGAGGTCTTGAGTGGAATTGTGCATATTCCAAAATGTCGAATGTTGACACCATCAACCCCATGACTCGCATTGCTGCGTGAGTTGATATTATCTGACTGTGTAACAATTCCTGAGTCATTAACTGCACCCTGGATATCTTTTCCCGAAGTAAAAATATTTTCTGCAGACTTGAATCCAATACAGCCCGCAAGTGAATCATCCGTTGTGACGGAATCAGATACGACTTTGCCCAATTTATGAGCCATCCGTGTTTCTGTAGACAAGTTATTGTCTGTTGGAGATGGCTCAAGAGCAAATCCTGGGATTGTGCCAGGATTAAAAGATCGTCGAGGTATGGAAAAATCCTTATCCCCTGCTTGCGGAGATAAGATGCCATAACCACCATGATCTTGGTAAATAATCTTGGGGCTGTGGCTAACCCAAAGGGTAAGGCCTGGAACGGAAAATGTTGCTGGAGGATGGCGAACCTGAGGTAACACTGATGGGACAATGCTATAGGCACAAACAGGTAAGCATCCTGTATATCCAGAGATACCATGTAATCCCCCGGTTCCATGGCCAAAACTATGGAGCGTAATGTCTCCATGTGGAACCATGGGACCCAAATGTACTTGTTTAACATTTTGAGATTGAGAATTGCCCAGAATGACCCATTTGGCTTCTGAACCAAAAATAGGTTGGAGTAAAAACTAGGGATGAGCGGGTTCGGTTCCTCTGAATCCGAACCCGCCCGAACTTCAGCTTTTTTCCACGGGTCCGAGCAGGCTCGGATCCTCCCGCCTTGCTCGGTTAACCCGAGCACGCCCGAACGTCATCATCCCGCTGTCGGATTCTCGCGAGACTCGGATTCTATATAAGGAGCCGCGCGTCGCCGCCATTTTCACACGTGCATTGAGAGTCATAGGGAGAGGACGTGGCTGGCGTCCTCTCCGTTTAGAGAAGAGAGAGACACAGTATTTTGGGGAGCATTATTAGGAGGAGTACTACTATACTGTATACTACTATACTACTTGCTGAAGTGATATTTATAGAGTCATAGGGAGAGGACGTGGCTGGCGTCCTCTCCGTTTAGAGAAGAGAGAGACACAGTATACTATTTTGGGGAGCATTATTAGGAGGAGTACTACTATACTGTATACTACTCTACTACTTGCTGAAGTGATATTTATAGAGTCATAGGGAGAGGACGTGGCTGGCGTCCTCTCCGTTTAGAGAAGAGAGAGACACAGTATTTTGGGGAGCATTATTAGGAGGAGTACTACTATACTGTATACTACTCTACTACTTGCTGAAGTGATATTTATAGAGTCATAGGGAGAGGACGTGGCTGGCGTCCTCTCCGTTTAGAGAAGAGAGAGACACAGTATTTTGGGGAGCATTATTAGGAGGAGTACTACTATACTGTATACTACTATACTACTTGCTGAAGTGATATTTATAGAGTCATAGGGAGAGGACGTGGCTGGCGTCCTCTCCGTTTAGAGAAGAGAGAGACACAGTATACTATTTTGGGGAGCATTATTAGGAGGAGTACTACTATACTGTATACTACTCTACTACTTGCTGAAGTGATATTTATAGAGTCATAGGGAGAGGACGTGGCTGGCGTCCTCTCCGTTTAGAGAAGAGAGAGACACAGTATTTTGGGGAGCATTATTAGGAGGAGTACTACTATACTGTATACTACTATACTACTTGCTGAAGTGATATTATAGAGTCATAGGGGGAGAGGACGTGGCTGGCGTCCTCTCCGTTTAGAGAAGAGAGAGACACAGTATTTTGGGGAGCATTATTAGGAGGAGTACTACTATACTGTATACTACTCAGACACAGTATTTTGGGGAGCATTATTAGGAGGAGTACTACTATACTGTATACTACTCTACTACTTGCTGAAGTGATATTTATAGAGTCATAGGGAGAGGACGTGGCTGGCGTCCTCTCCGTTTAGAGAAGAGAGAGACACAGTATTTTGGGGAGCATTATTAGGAGTACTACTATACTGTATACTACTCTACTACTTGCTGAAGTGATATTTATAAAGTCATAGGGAGAGGACGTGGCTGGCGTCCTCTCCGTTTAGAGAAGAGAGAGACACAGTATTTTGGGGAGCATTATTAGGAGGAGTACTACTATACTGTATACTACTATACTACTTGCTGAAGTGATATTTATAGATTAGATAGTGTGACTGTAAGTGTATTATCTAACTTGTGGGGGAGACACTGACAGTGGGGAGCAGTTAGAGTCTGAGAGCAGGACTCAGGAGTACATATAACGTACAGTGCACACTTTTGCTGCCAGAGTCAGTGCCACACTGCCATTGTTGTGACCACACTGACCACCAGTATAATAATATATTTTGTGATTGTCTGCTTAGGACTCGGAGTACTAGTTGCAAGTTGCAACGTGACCTGACCACCAGTTTAATAATCAATCACCACCAGTTTAATATATATATAATTGTATATAATATATATATATATATAATATTGTATACCACCTACCCGTGGTTTTTTTTTTTTCTTTCTTCTTTGTACATACTACTATAGTATAGTAGCTTACTGTAGCAGTCTGCGGTGCTGCTGAGCTGACAGTGTCCAGCAGGTCCGTCATCAGTCATCATTACCAATACCTAATAAATATATTATCTACCTGTCCGGCTGCAGTACTAGTGATATTATATATACATACATATATATATTGATTTCATCTCATTATCAATCATCCAGTCTATATTAGCAGCAGACACAGTACGGTAGTCCACGGCTGTAGCTACCTCTGTGTCGGCACTCGGCAGTCCATCCATAATTGTATACTAGTATCCATCCATCTCAAAAAACCCTCAAAAACAGCTTAAATCATAGAATTTGGGGGTCATTTTGATCCCATAGTATTATTAACCTCAATAACCATAATTTCCACTTATATTCAGTCTATTCTGAACACCTCACACCTCACAATATTATTTTTAGTCCTAAAATTTGCACCGAGGTCGCTGGATGGCTAAGCTAAGCAACACAAGTGGCCGACACAAACACCTGGCCCATCTAGGAGTGGCACTGCAGTGTCAGGCAGGATGGCACTTCAAAAAAATTGTCTCCAAACAGCACATGATGCAAAGAAAAAAGGAGGCGCACCAAGGTCGCTGTGTGACTAAGCTAAGCAACTCAAGTGGCCGACACAAACACCTGGCCCATCTAGGAGTGGCACTGCAGTTTTCTAGCGAGAGGATGAGTGCTTCCATCCTCATGTGAATGAACCACTAGCCATGAACATAGGCCAGGGCCTCAGCCGTTCCTTGCCACTCCGTGCCGTAAATGGCATATTGGCAAGTTTACGCTTCTCATCAGACGCTTTCAATTTTGATTTTTGGGTCATTTTACTGAACTTTTGTTTTTTGGATTTTACATGCTCTCTACTATGACATTGGGCATCGGCCTTGGCAGACGACGTTGATGGCATTTCATCGTCTCGGCCATGACTAGTGGCAGCAGCTTCAGCACGAGGTGGAAGTGGATCTTGATCTTTCCCTATTTTAACCTCCAAATTTTTGTTCTCCATTTTTTAATGTGTGGAATTATATGCCAGTATCAATAGCAATGGCCTACTACTATATATACTGCGCACAACTGAAATGCACCACAGGTATCGATGGATAGTATACTTGACGACACAGAGGTAGGTAGAGCAGTGGCCTTCCGTACCGTACTGCTATATATACTGGTGGTCACTGTCAGCAAAACTCTGCACTGTACTCCTCCTATATAGTATACTGGTGGTCCCCAGTGCCCACAATAAAGCAGTGTGAGCACAGATATATGCAGCACACTGAGCACAGATATGGAGTGTTTTTCAGGCAGACAACGTATACTGGTGGTCACTGGTCAGCAAAACTCTGCACTGTACTCCTCCTATATAATACAGCTGCTCCCCAGTCCCCACAATTAAGCAGTGTGAGCACAGATATATGCAGCACACTGAGCACAGATATGGAGTGTTTTTCAGGCAGACAACGTATACTGGTGGTCACTGGTCAGCAAAACACTGCACTGTACTCCTCCTATATAATACAGCTGCTCCCCAGTCCCCACAAATAAGCAGTGTGAGCACAGATATATGCAGCACACTGAGCACAGATATGGAGTGTTTTTCAGGCAGACAACGTATACTGGTGGTCACTGGTCAGCAAAACTCTGCACTGTACTCCTCCTATATAATACAGCTGCTCCCCAGTCCCCACAATTAAGCAGTGTGAGCACAGATATATGCAGCACACTGAGCACAGATATGGAGTGTTTTTCAGGCAGACAACGTATACTGGTGGTCACTGGTCAGCAAAACTCTGCACTGTACTCCTCCTATATAATACAGCTGCTCCCCAGTCCCCACAATTAAGCAGTGTGAGCACAGATATATGCAGCACACTGAGCACAGATATGGAGTGTTTTTCAGGCAGACAACGTATACTGGTGGTCACTGGTCAGCAAAACTCTGCACTGTACTCCTCCTATATAATATACAGCTGCTCCCCAGTCCCCACAATTAAGCAATAAGCTTAATTGTGGGGACTGGGGTCAGCAAAACTCTGCACTGTACTCCTCCTATATAATATACAACTGCTCCCCAGTCCCCACAATTAAGCAGTGTGAGCACAGATATATGCAGCACACTGAGCACAGATATGGAGTGTTTTTCAGGCAGACAACATATACTGGTGGTCACTGGTCAGCAAAACTCTGCACTGTACTCCTCCTATATAATACAGCTGCTCCCCAGTCCCCACAATTAAGCAATAAGCAGCACAAATATTATTAATAAACGGAGAGGACGCCAGCCACGTCCTCTCCCTAACATTTCCAATGCACGAGTGAAAATGGCGGCGACGCGCGGCTGCTTATATAGAATCCGAATCTCGCGAGAATCCGACAGCGGGATGATGACGTTCGGGCGCGCTCGGGTTAACCCGAGCCATACGGGAGAATCCGAGTATGCCTCGGACCCGTGTAAAATGGGTGAAGTTCGGGGGGGTTCGGTTCATCGCTAGATGTAATACAGTCTGAGATTGCCAGAGATGCGGGTTGCCAACCGATCTCGGCCGGTAAACCCCACCGCCGGCTATCTCGGGCTGCATTACAGCCCGCCTTATGTGACAAATTTTGGAACATTGCATTATACAGCCATTATATGCTGGGTACAGGAACACTGCATTATACAGCCATTATATGCTGGCTATAGGAACATAGGGGGTAATTCCAAGTTGATCGCAGCAGGATTTTTGATAGCAATTGGGCAAAACCATGTGCACTGCAGGGGAGGCAGATATAACATGTGTAGAGAGAGTAAGATTTGGGTGGGTTATTTTGTTTCTGTGCAGGGTAAATACTGGCTGCTTTATTTTTACACTGCAAATTAGATTGCAGATTGAACACACCCCACTCAAATCTAACTCTCTCTGCACATGTTATATCTGCCTCCCCTGCAATGCACATGGTTTTGCCCAATTGCTAACAAAAATCCTGCTGCAATCAACTTGGAATTACCCCCATAGTGTTATACAGTGAGTCCCACGTCAGCAGCTGCAGCACTGCACAAACTGTTGGGAAAATGGCCACTGCACCATTTTCACAGTGGTTTGTGCAGTTTTGCTTATACGCAGTACAAAAGTCACCAGGAAAGTGGCCACACGCCATTTTGTGGGAGACCTGTGCATGCGCAGTAGACTCTGGCACAGTGCCAGAATCTACTCACAAATGCGCTGCCCAGCTGCTGGTTAGAGACTGCACACGGGCTCTCTCCTCTGTATATATGCCCCTGTCTGGCACAGATGTTATTATAGAAAATCAGGTATTATAACCATTTGGCATCTCTTGCATGGGACTGGTGCAGCTGCAGTTACTAATGATGACATTTGCAGTGGCCGGCATAAAATAATTGGGTCGCAATGGATTCCGCTTGCAGACACACAATCCCAATTGTTTGTTGAATGGATACTTGTATTAGTGTATAGCAGTAAAACAGGCTTCCTTGGCTTCCCGAAACTACTATGAGTGGGACTTAGAAGGCTCATAAACTGCAGCTTTACAGCTAAATGCAATCACAGTACACCAGTGGGAAAGCATGGCTTTTCAGCATCTCTGGACTCAGGACTAATGGATACAGTATTGAAATTAATTCTGCACGTCTAGCATGTGTTTCATTAACTGCTCAGACAGATGTCCCAATCTCCTATATATTAGCCCAGATCTGTGACTTTGTGCCTCATTTGCTAATGCTGGGCGGAGTCACATAGCTGGGCGGAGTCAAGCCATAGAGATCTGGGCTAATATTATATATATATAGGGGATAGGCGACAGCCATAGGAGATCTGCTCTAATATATGTGAGCATTGGATACCTAACTGACCGCAGGTTAAATCAGCGTGGCCGCGATTGTGCAGAGACAGCAGCACCTGGCCACCAGCTTAAGCCTCCGTCCCACCCTCCCCTGAGACAGCAGCACCAACTTAAGCCTCCGTCGCGGCTTCGCCCCCCCCCCCCCCTCGCCAGCCATTGGTCCCGACTCCAATGCGGCCCCCCCCGCAAGCCATTGGTTGAGTCTCCCACTGGTTGAGACTCCGATGCGGGCCCCCCCCCCTCTGCCAGCCATTGGTTGAGTCTCCGTCGAGCCCCCCCCCCCCCCCCCGGCACACTCCGCCAGCCATTGGCCAGACGCCGCCAGGACGCGCTGTGATTGGCAGCCCGTGCAGCTGCCACTGGAATGCCTGCCTCCTGCTAGCCCACCACTCACACAGGAAGATGCTGCCGCCAACGGGACAGCGCAAGAACACGAGGGACGGCCCGTACGCTCCGTCCCCTGCCACTGAGCCACACCGGGCAACCAGCCTCATCGCAGCGCGCCCCCTGTACCAGTGCCGCTTACATGCGTAACGCCCCCTGTACCAGTGCTGCTAACTCACGTAACGCCCCCTGTACCAGTGCCGCTTACACACATAACGCCCCCCTGTACCAGTGCTGCTAACACACGTAACGCCCCCTATACCAGTGCCGCTTACACACATAACGCCCCTCTGTACCAGTGCCGCTTACACACATAACGCCCCCTGTACCAGTGCCGCTTACACACGTAACGCCCCCTGTATCAGTGCCGCTTACACACGTAACGGCCCCTGTACCAGTGCCGCTTACACACGTAACGCCCCCTGTACCAGTGACACTTACACACCTAACGCCCCCTGTACCAGTGCCGCTAACACACGTAACGCCCCCTATACCAGTGCCGCTTACACACGTAACGCCCCCTGTACCAGTGCCGCTTACACACGTAACGCCCCCTGTACCAGTGCCGCTTACACACGTAACGTAATAAAAACATTGCACGCCACAAGGGTGTGCGAGGGTTAAGGGGGCGTAGCCCCTTATGACTGTGTGAAGAGCGCCCGTAGGGCGTGATGAATCACCTAGTGTTTAATGGTTTCTTTAATCATCACCCTTCACTTTACTGATCTTTCTTCCACTAGTACCCTTTTCACACCGCACAAATAACCCAGTATTGACTCGGCATATTGCCAGGTTGGGAAGCCAGCTGTTAGGGTCTAATGCCGGATCCCACCCAGGAAGGACCCATTTCCAGTTCTCAGGTGGGATCAGGCATTGGAGGTGTGAAAGGGGTATAGGTCTGTGCTGACATTATCACTCAGCTATTTCTATGGACTGATCTTTAAACTGGGGCAGCATTTGTGTGACAGTATATGTTAAACTCAATCAGTTGAGAGATCTCAATAAATATACCTGCTGGTCTCTTGTCAGTATCCGGTTCCTTTCTTCTGTCTGGCTTAGTCGGTGAATTACCGTTTTCTCAGTTACCAGTATAACATGTGCCGTGCCTTGCACCTTTAATTAAATAACCCTGTTCATATGTAATTCACCACAATTTATATTGTAACTGCAATAAAATAATTTTATTTCACTGGAACAACTTGACGCTTGACTCTTCCTTCCGCCACAGTCAGCATAACCACCTAAATCAAACAGTTAGTATAACCACATATTTCATATTGCTCTGAATACAGTTTTACCAAATAGTAACAAATGAAGTAATACATATATGATTGGTTTATGGTACCATAAGGAAAGGGGTTCCCCTAACACTCTGATAATCTAGTCTGAGTACTCTTACTACCTCGTTGGTGCACATACGATGGAGATGCTGTGATACCTGAATGATGAGTCGGTCTCGCTTATGACATCAAATTATATTCTCCTAACTTCTACCTGAAATATTAGTCTCTGGGGTTCAGCAACGGTGGCGATTGTACCTCCTTCCCCGATTCCTATTTTTCCAATGTCACTTGTACAGCGGAATAGAGTCCTGTAATGCCCATGACATAGCTGAGTGGTAATTCTGTAATAGTTCTATTAGCTGTTTAATAGCATCAGTTAAAGAAGAACATGCAATTAGTAGCTGTTTAGCCAGGAATGTAGCAATTAGTAGCGTCTTTGTTAAAGTAGTGTATTTAGTAGAATGAAATCGTGCAGTAAAGTATTCTGTATTATTTAAGTTGCCAAGGATTTTCCACTGAATATTATTACCGAGTCGTGGTAATATAGCCTGTCAATAATTCTGTCTGCACTATTTAGAATTAATAATATTAGTACTAGACTTCACAAGCATCAGTTTATTAGATGTTCCCTGTGATTGTCAGGATCTGACTGACAGTAACAATATCTTGAAGAGGATGTATAACACTTGCTCTGATGTCTGCTCAATATACTTGGCTAAGTCTCTGACAAGGGCACGATTGCAGAGGTTGAATAAAAATATACCTTTACAAGGTATTCTATTTCTGCCTCTTGTAGTCACCCCTGGCCGCTATCTCCTCCCTGATGTGAGTGTAATTTACGTTGTGGTGCTGGCTACTGAAAACTCTCAGATCTGCCTCACGCTGTCACTCACCAGTTAAGGCCTCCTCTGATCCGCCCGGCGGGAGGTGTTGATGTTACCGTCGCCGCCCACGGCCGGACTGTATCCAAGTCCTTGGCCGCCTCCTCTGTTCCGCCTTGCGGGAGGTCTTGGTATTGCTGTCACCGCCCACGGCCGGACTGTGTACAAGTCCTTGGCCGCCTCCTCTGATCCGCCCGGCGGGAGGTCTTGGTGTTGCTGTCGCCGCCCCGGACGGATGACGGGATTCCGCTGCCACCGCCCACTGATGAGCTGTACTATACCGGAGGTCTCCGCCGGAGCTCTGATACACCCTTCACCGGAGTCCCTGGGGATTCTTGTCCGTTTCCTCACGGTAAGTCAGCCACTCGGGTGTGTCGCATATCTCCTCTCTCTGGCCGTGCGCAACTCTCTCCCAGTCTCCTCTTGTCAGGCAGGCTTCTTCAACGGCTTTTTCTTGTCCTCCTTATATAACCCCCCAGGGTTCCCGGATCAGTCCCGCCATTCGTAACTGCCACGAGCTGGTCCATAACAAAACACAATCTCAGGCCAGCACCCCTTTTTATGAGGGGTAGTGTAACAGTCTCTTAAGCATAGATAGAGGCTGACAGTTTCAACTCCCCTCTGTGAGGGGGATATTACTTCACATAACGGCTTAAGATGAGAGCAGCTATAATAACTATCTTAATCTCTCTTTATGAGGCATTTGCATATAGATATTAACTTATATTATTCATACTAGTATCACATGCATTTACTATTATCTTTACAAAGCAATATCTATAAATAATGTACAAACGAATCTTAGCAGGGCATTACATTTGTCTATATAATCACTTGAAGCCTCTTTTTTGCTGTTCCTTTGACTTTATGAATATGACTCAAAGATCATTTCAAATTGGCTTAAAATTGATTCTTCACAAGGACATACATGTTCTTAGAAGTTCCTGGAGATAAGGCAAACGTCTGCAGAACAAATGAAGCGTCTCTCAATGAGGACAGTAAATTTGTTTTAAAGAATGGAATGTACTATAAAACCTTTGGCTAATAATTTTACAACTGGGTTTGGATGCTGCATGCATGTCACATGATGGAGCAGATGCCCACCCCTGGGTGCGTTCATCAGTATTTGGGTAAGATGTACTCAGCACTGCATCCTCTTACTGGATACATGCTGGTGTTAATAATGCCGGTATGTACCAAGAAATGCTATTAAAATCACGAAGGACAGCTCTCCCAATAAGAGGCCGCCAGGGGTGCTGGGAGGAATCTGATTAGATCCCCCTCAGAGGGAATTGCGGAGAGAAACCCATAGGCTTCTATTGGGTAATGCAACATAAACATGGCGTTACCCACCAGCTCCAAGTTCCGCAATGCTTCATATTCTGAAGCTTGATACATATGGGAAGTGCAGCCTACCGTTTTTGGATTTTTGCCCCCATTTTCCCTTTAGTACATCCCGCAAAATTGTTTCTTTTATGTCTATGGGAAGGAAGGGGGGGGGGGGGGGGATTTTGAATGTCATCGGGGGGGCTATTATTTTACCATTCGCACTGGGAGCAAAATTGCCTGGAAACAGTCCTGCGGACAGAGCATTGTAAGATCTGTTCCTCCTTGATATAGGGTATTCCTGGGAGTGTATTGGGCAGTGACAATGTGGTCGCAGGTCCAGATGGGGCAGCTGGAGCTACAGCTACAGGGCTCCACATTAAAATAGGCCCCTCATCATGGCAGTAAGATGATGACCAGTTACCTAACTGGCCATACTGCCGCCTTAAATCATTAGTATTAAAATTGTATTTCTATTCTATTCACAAAATTCTGCGATTTTTCTATATTTATCTACTTAGGGAGACTTTGACTGGCGTTATAGAACCACGGGGCTCTGGCCACACCCACACAGCATTGGTCACAGCTCCTCCCCTTCTCAGTACAGGCCTTTGAACATTTTCAGCACCATGTGGAACTGTAGGGTTGATTCAGAGATGGATGCAGCAGCTGAATCCATCTGGTCTGCGCACACACACTGGCCGCAGTGCGCGTACACGACCCTTCTCCTTGCGACCGCATCAAGGAAGGATGCGGCCACAAGATGACTGACAGTAGTGGGCTTTTGCGGGGCGGCGACGCAACATTGGGGAGCTTGGTGGGCCGAACGAGGGCGGGCCGGGAGCATTTTCAGTGCGACTCCATGAAGTCACACTCAGCCGCTCCAATTAAAAAAATGGCTACATCCTTAGTTCAATGCGTCCGCAATGGCCGTCGCAATTGCTGGGTGGCCTTGCCCTGTGCTAGGCGGACCCCAGCATGTGAGGAGATGGACGCAGATCTCTGAATAAGGTCCTTAATCCGGCCTTGCACACATAACCACCCTGATTTGTGGGAGTAACATGGGAGTGTCGCAGGCATGTATCTAACGCTCCATGCGATTCTCTGGGATCTGTAATGCATATCTCCCAACTCTTGGTTCCCTTAAATTGGAAAGGGGTGTGGCCTCATGTGGGAGGAGGTGTGGCCTTAGGTTGGAGCAGGTGTGCCCTCAGTTGGGTGGGTGTGGCCTCACGACTCGACCCTGTTTGGCAAAAGTATGCAAGTTTGACTACGCAGCATCTCGGCAAATTCCTCATCTTCACTGGAGTCTGATGAGCTACAACAGCAAAGTTGTTGAGTAACACTAATGCTGGATACATACTAAACAATGTGTACCCAACGCGACATCATGGCGGTAGACCCGGCGGGGGTTCCGTAATCAACAAGTGCATACATTGTTGCTGAAGCCAGCATGGAGCAACGGCGGGTGGAGGGAGAGATGCTTCATTCTGCAGCATGGCCCTCGCTGGCGATGTCCGTCAGACCTGCATGCAGGATGTCGCTGATGACACGAGGGAGCGTGCATTGTCAGCAACACAGTGCGTGCACACTGGACGATTTTAATGATGTGTCATTTCCAATCTGACAGAATCAGACACATCGTTGACAATGTTGTCTAGGGTGTACCCGGCATAACCCTGAGATATTTCTGCATGCATACAAAAGGGTCTGTGACATAGGACGCAGAGCGGCACAGACTGTCAGTGATTGACAGTCTGTGGGGAGTGGGGAGTTATAGCCTCCGTTTGTGAAAATAAAGGCATGTCGCTGCCGTTTAGTGTGTGGGAAGAGGTCAGGGATCTCAGTCGTAGGCCAGAGATTTTCTGTCCTCTGTGAATGGCGGCTTGCATGGCACCATGGGTGCTGTAATCTGCTGGATGGTGACTGAGTGATCCGATGCTGCATCCTAGAACCAAGCTCTGATCACTACTGCACTACTGCTTGTAATAGATGCATCCTGCTTCCAAGTTGGCAGTGATTAGCAACTCCACTACATCTGAATTAGGGCCATAGAGAATAAATAGATTGTGTGTAATATGATACCACGTAATGCTGATAAGATCAAAAAAAAAATTATTTCACCAAAATCTTTGATAATTCCGATTCACTTAAACACTGGGAATATTTCCTCTATGTTATGTATCTGCATTGATTTTATTTAATACATTGGCCAGATGTATTGGCTCTATATTAGATAGTAATGTTGATTACTGGGAAATCATACATACTCCATAATGTTATATCACGTGGAGCTGGTTTAACTAATAGTAATCATTAGACCTTCTATTTTGGGTAATCACATAACTCCATACAGCAGAGGTTCCCAAATTGTGTGCCGTGGCTCCCTGGGGTGCCTCGGGACACCTGCAGGGGTGCCCTGGGTTGGTGGTCCAGGACCAATTCAAATTATTCATGGTCAATATAATAGGCAAAACCAGTGCTGGTGGCTGCCAGTCATAAAATATGTGGCCAAACAGAAGCGAATCCTGTCCCTCACCACACAACTGACCCTAAGGATGACATATAAACGCGATCTACTTAATGTAATATTTCTTTCTAAATTTCTCAATAAGAAATTTTTGGCCTAGGGGTGCCATGAAAAAAATTCTGATATTCTAGGGCGCCGTGATTCAAAAAAATTTGGAAACCACTGCCATTATGTATTACCATAAAGGTCTCAATTTCACGCAGCTCAAGGAATGTACTACTTTAGACACTGGGTATAGGGGGTCATTCTGACCCGATTGCTCGCTGCAGTTTCTCACAGTGCAGCGATCATGTCGTAACTGCGCATGCACCGGCGCACGCAGCCGCTGTGGGCCGGGGAGCGACGAGTAGCTCCCGGCCAGCACGCTAAAGCTGCGCTGGTCGGGAGCTACTCTTGAAGTGCAAAGGCATCGCCGCTGTGCGATGCCTTTGCACTCCTGCAGGGGGGCGGACTAACCCTGTGCTGGGCGTCCCCCCGCATGTCAGTGTGAATGATCGTAGCTGTGCTAAATTTAGCACAGCTATGATCAACTCGGAATGACCCCCATAATCCCTCTGTGTAAGGGCCTTTATCAGTTTCATTAGAGATATGTGTGCACATGGGAAGGTATATGGCAGAGTAATGTACACACCAGCAGAGTATTTTTTGTTGTTGCCCAAAGATATGTCCCCTGGCCTAACCAGTAGCAGGGTTTACTGAGAATTGCAGGTACAGCCGTACTCACTGTGATTACACTGGTTGAGGCATGAAGCGGAGCAGCGTTGTAACAGTTCCCCAGCCTGCGACTGTCCTCTGGATAATGGTAGTGACGCAGTGTGTTGGAACAGCGGCAAATGCGGGTAATATGCAGCAGGTCACTTGGAGCATCTCCCAGAGGCGTCACCGGGTGTGGTGACTCCTGGTGCGCTCTCTCCATTACTACTCCCACATCGGAGGCGTGGCCGTCTGAAAGGGGAAGTGGCCTAATAAAAGGGGCATGGCCTCGCAGGGATCTCTGTTCTGTCACTCTGGAGGCATGTCCAGCATTCCCGGAGATGCTGGCTGTCCCCATAGACTGGGCTGTGTGTAGTGCCGGCCAGAGCCGGCCCTAACCAATATGATGCCCTAGGCAAGATTTTGGCTGGTGCCCCCTAGCACCACCGCTGGTTCCGCCTCTGACCTTGCACCTCTTTCCCAGCACCCCCTATATTTTAAATAGGAACAGTTAGCACATTTGGCGCATAGCCCAAAAAGGGGTGTGTTTTTGCTGGCAAGGGGCATGGCCACACAATAGTAACCCCAATTCCAATTACGCCACACAGTACTGCAACTTTATTCACATTTGATCATGCGATAGTGTCCATAATTCATATTACATCCCACAGTAGTATCACTTTACCTTATAAACGTTACTCCTCACAGTAGAGCCCCTTATTCACATTACATCACACTGAATTGCTCCTTATACACATTACATCACACCCTATTGCTCTTTATTCACGTTAGATGACACAGTAGTGCCCTTTCTATACGCAATGCCACATAGAGCACCTTATACACATAATGCCACACAGTAATGCTCCTGACACATATGATACACATTATTAATGTCCTTATAAACATACTGTTGTCACGATCCGGGTATCTGGACGCCATTACTTACCCTTCAGATGCCTCCTAAGGCGGGCTCAGCGTTCCAGGACCAGATTCCGCTGTTCCTGAGTTTCCACATGCAGAGTGTCAGAGTGGTGTTTTCATCAGCCGCGGCCTCCGCTGTGCCCGCGTGGTTAAATGTGCATCTATCAGCCTGGCGTCTCCTGTCTCCGGTGGCCGGCGCCGCCATTACTGTTTCCCAGACCACATGGATTACAAACCAAACTTCCCTCCAAGTGTCTGCATGGGCGCAGCCATCTTGGATTCTGTCATCTGATCATTTCCACCAATCTGCTGTTTGTATTGTTGATTTGCATAATTGCCTAGCCAACCCCTTCCTTGCTGCAGGTATAAGTAAGCTGTGCCTGAGCAAGGAAGACGTCAGTGCTTTGGTTGTCAAACCTAGTTCCTGTTTGTCTCTCTTCTATGATTGTCTTCCAGGTTCCAGCTCCTGTCTCAAGACTTCCACCATAGAGACCCGCACCAGCATTCCACCTGCGGTGTAGCCTGACTCTCCAATCCATTGTGGATTCATCTGTTTCCAGCTACAACACTACCTGCTTCCAGCCTCAGCTTCCAGCAGAATACAGCTTCCCTTAAAGGGCCGGTGTCCTTTCTACACTTTACCACTCTCCACCGGAATTATTATTTCTCCGCTCTCAAGTTCTACATTTCAGTTCACATTTCATCGCTCCCAAAGTTCATTTATTATTTAACTGGTTCCAGCCAGTATCCACTCCGTGCTAACAACAGTCTGGTTCCAGCCAGTATCCACAGCAGCTGTTTTACCTTCAGCAACCCAGCTCTTCCTGGAACACCAGCTGGTACAATCCTGGGTTATCTCCATTGCTACAGCCGGGCCTGGTAAGGACTTTCCATCTAGAAGATCATAAGAACTATCTCACACTACCAGTGCCCTGTGGCTCCTGCCATGCTGTAGTACTCAGGAACTGTATTTATTCTTTGCTGACTTTTACGTTTTCTTTATTGCTGCTGTGATGCGGAGTTGTCATAATAAACATCATTGACTTTTATCTAAGTTGTCGTGGTCACGCCTTCGGGCAGTTATTATTCATGTTACTTACATGTCCAGGGGTCTGATACAACCTCCCAGGTTCCGGTACATCTCAGCCCCTACAACTGAGGCTGCCTCCCGTCAGCTCAGGCCCTCAGTTGTGACAGTAAGCACTGACCTAATGAATCCAGCCGGAGACCAGGATCAAGCGGCCAGGCCGATGCAAGAACTGGCAGCCCGACTAGAACATCAGGAGGCTGCACAGGGCCACATCATCCGCTGTCTCCAGGATCTCTCTACTCGGCTGGATGGGATTCAGACCACTCTCCGTGGATCAGGCGCGTCTGGTGCGTCAACCACAGTGACTCCAGCTATAACCCCACCCACCTTACCCATTCCTGCTCCACGTCTTCATCTTCCAACACCAGCAAAATTTGACGGATCTCCAAGATTCTGCAGGGGATTTCTCAACCAGTGTGAGATTCAGTTTGAGCTACAACCTGGCAATTTCCCCAGTGACCGTACAAAAATTGCCTACATTATTTCTCTTCTCAGTGGCTCAGCCCTCGATTGGGCATCACCGTTATGGGAGAGGTCCGACACCCTGCTATCTTCTTACACTGCATTCGTGTCAACATTCAGGCGCATCTTCGACGAGCCAGGCCGGGTAACTTCAGCTTCGTCTGAGATTCTCCGTTTACGCCAGGGATCACGTACTGTAGGACAATATCTTATACAGTTCCAGATCCTGGCATCCGAACTGGCATGGAACGACGAGGCCCTGTATGCTGCATTCTGGCATGGTTTATCCGAGCGTATTAAAGATGAGTTAGCTACCAGAGACTTACCCTCCAAGTTAGATGAGTTAATCTCACTTTGTACGAAAGTTGACTTACGTTTCAGAGAGAGAGCAACTGAGCGTGGAAGATCATCTGCTCCAAAATCTTCTGCTCCTCCTCCTCGCCAACTGTCACCAACTAAAGATGAACCCATGCAAATTGGCCGTTCCCGTTTAACTCCTGCTGAGCGCCGAAGACGTCTCTCCGCGTTTCTCTGTTTGTACTGTGCAGCTCCGTCTCACACCATTAATGCCTGTCCCAAACGTCCGGGAAACTCCAAATCCTAGCTCGCCAAGGAGAGGGCCAGCTAGGAGTAATGATCTCCTCTCCATCTCCTCAAGATTGTAACCTCCCAGTCTCGCTTCAAGTTGCTCAACGTTATCAGAACGTCATTGCCCTCCTGGATTCCGGAGCAGCTGGGAACTTTATTACCGAAGCCTATGTTAAACGGTGGTCCCTACCCACCGAGAGACTTCCTTCGTCCTTTTCCTTAACTGCTGTGGATGGCAGTAAAATTTTTGATACAGTTATTTCTCTAAGGACTCTACCAGTTCGTCTGAGAGTGGGAGTTCTTCATTCCGAACTTATTTCACTTTTAGTGATTCCAAGAGCCACACATCCTGTGGTCCTGGGCCTTCCATGGCTCCGTCTTCACAATCCTACAATTGATTGGACGACTACGCAAATCCTGGCATGGGGTTCCTCCTGTACTAAGACATGTTTGTTTAAAGTGTTGCCTGTCTGTTCCTCCTCCCCCAGGTCGTCTGATGTTCCACCTCCTCCATATCAAGATTTCACGGATGTGTTCAGTAAAGCTTCTGCTGATATCCTTCCCCCTCATAGAGAATGGGACTGCCCGATTGATCTCGTTCCAGGGAAGGTTCCACCTCGAGGCCGAACTTATCCGTTGTCTCTCCCCGAGACGCATTCTATGGAGGAATACATAAAAGAGAACCTAGCAAAGGGGTTCATTCGACCTTCTTCTTCTCCAGCCGGCGCAGGCTTCTTTTTTGTAAAGAAGAAAGATGGTGGTCTGCGGCCGGGCATCGACTACAGAGGTTTGAACGACATTACCATCAAGAACCGCTATCCTTTACCCCTGATTACTGAGCTCTTTGACAGAGTTAGCGGAGCTACCATCTTTACAAAGCTGGACCTGAGAGGTGCATACAATCTCATCCGGATCCGTGAGGGTGACGAGTGGAAGACCGCATTTAACACCCGTGACGGACATTATGAGTACCTCGTCATGCCCTTCGGATTGAGCAATGCTCCAGCTGTCTTCCAGCATTTCGTCAATGAGATCTTCAGAGACATTCTATACCGTCATGTCGTGGTCTATCTAGATGATATCCTCATTTTTGCCAACAATTTAGAGGAACATCGTTTCTGGGTAAAGGAGGTTCTGTCCCGTCTCTGTGTCAATCATCTCTACTGCAAATTAGAGAAATGCGCCTTTGAAGTCAAGTCCATTCCGTTTCTAGGGTACATTGTGTCCGGTTCCGGACTAGAGATGGATCCTGAGAAACTACAAGCAATCCAGAATTGGCCAGTACCCTTAACCCTCAAAGGGGTCCAGAGGTTCTTAGGGTTCGCCAATTATTACCGAAAGTTTATACGAGACTTTTCCACC
Source organism: Pseudophryne corroboree (assembly GCF_028390025.1). Classification (NCBI taxonomy): domain Eukaryota; kingdom Metazoa; phylum Chordata; class Amphibia; order Anura; family Myobatrachidae; genus Pseudophryne; species Pseudophryne corroboree. The sequence goes on from NC_086447.1 coordinate 801,746,580, forward strand.
ATTGTGGCGCCTATTACTGCTTTCACCAAGAAGGGTGCTAACCCGTCCAAGTGGTCTGAAGAAGCCATGCAAGCTTTTCATCTTTTAAAACAGAGGTTCATCTCTGCACCTGTCCTGAAACAGCCTGACGTCGACTCTCCTTTCATCTTAGAGGTGGATGCCTCCTCCGTTGGAGTAGGAGCGGTGTTATCTCAGAGGGCTAAAGATGGTCATTTACATCCTTGCAGTTTCTTCTCACGGAAGTTCTCCCCAGCGGAGCGCAACTATGCCATTGGCGACCAGGAGTTGCTAGCCATCAAGCTCGCTCTAGAGGAGTGGAGATATCTGTTGGAGGGAGCTTCTCATTCAATCACCATCCTTACAGACCACAAGAACCTTCTATATCTAAAAGGCGCACAATGTCTCAACCCTCGTCAGGCCAGATGGGCACTTTTCTTTTCCAGGTTCGACTTTAAACTCCAGTTCTGTCCGGGCTCTCAGAATCGCAAGGCCGATGCCCTTTCCCGCTCATGGGAGCAAGAAAATGAGTCAGAGTCTTCAGACAAGCATCCTATTATAAATCCGTTGGCATTCTCCACGGTAGGGATGGACTCTACGCCCCCATCAGGGAAAAGTTTTGTGAAGCCGACACTAAGGAAGAAGCTCATGCATTGGGCCCATGCTTCCCGTTTTGCCGGACATACAGGTATCCAAAAAACCCTGGAGTTTATCTCTAGGTCCTATTGGTGGCCAACTCTGAAAAAGGACGTTTTGGAGTTTATTGCATCTTGCCCAAAGTGTGCTCAACATAAAGTATCCCGCCAGTCGCCTGCGGGGCAACTGGTTCCACTATCTGTTCCCCGTCGACCATGGACCCATTTGTCGATGGATTTTATTACAGATTTGCCCATGTGCAACAAGTTCAATACCATCTGGGTGGTAGTTGACCGGTTCACCAAGATGGCACACTTCATTCCTCTCACCGGTCTTCCGTCAGCTTCCAAGTTGGCTCAAGTATTCATACAAGAGATCTTCCGACTCCACGGTCTTCCAGAAGAAATTATCTCAGATCGAGGAGTTCAATTCACAGCCAAATTCTGGCGAAGTTTATGTCAAGTCCTCCAAGTCAAGTTAAAGTTTTCCACGGCTTACCATCCTCAGACCAATGGTCAAACTGAGAGGGTGAATCAGGACTTGGAGGCCTTCCTCCGCATCTATGTGTCCTCCTCTCAAGATGACTGGGTTCAATTACTTCCCTGGGCCGAGTTCTGTCATAACAACCAGTATCATTCTTCATCTTCTTCAACACCATTCTTCACCAACTTTGGATTCCACCCTAAAGTCCCTGAGTTCCAACCGCTTCCAGCAACTTCTGTTCCCGCAGTGGATATCACCTTGCATCAGTTTGCCAATATCTGGAAGAGCGTACGATCAGCTCTGCTCAAGGCATCGTTCAGGTACAAGAAGTTTGCGGATAAGAAGCGTCGAGCAGTTCCTGCTCTCAAGGTGGGTGATCGGGTATGGTTATCCACGAAGAATTTGAGGTTAAGAGTTCCCAGTATGAAGTTTGCACCTCGCTACATCGGTCCTTTTAAAATTGATCAAGTCATCAATCCTGTTGCTTACAGACTCCAGTTACCTCCCTTCTTAAAAATACCCAGGACATTCCATGTTTCCCTGTTGAAACCGCTAATCTTGAATCGGTTTCATTCCTCACTTCCACCAACTCCGAAAGTCCAAACTCAACGAGGCGTTGAGTATGAAGTGGCCAAGATCCTGGACTCACGTCACCGTTACGGTCAACTTCAGTATCTCATTGACTGGAAGGGCTATGGTCCTGAAGAACGCTCTTGGACCAATGCCTCTGACGTCCATGCTCCTGCCTTGGTCCGAAATTTCCACGCAAAGTTTCCTTTAAAGCCTAAGAAGTGTCCTGGGGCCACTCCTAAAGGGGGGGGTGCTGTCACGATCCGGGTATCTGGACGCCATTACTTACCCTTCAGATGCCTCCTAAGGCGGGCTCAGCGTTCCAGGACCAGATTCCGCTGTTCCTGAGTTTCCACATGCAGAGTGTCAGAGTGGTGTTTTCATCAGCCGCGGCCTCCGCTGTGCCCGCGTGGTTAAATGTGCATCTATCAGCCTGGCGTCTCCTGTCTCCGGTGGCCGGCGCCGCCATTACTGTTTCCCAGACCACATGGATTACAAACCAAACTTCCCTCCAAGTGTCTGCATGGGCGCAGCCATCTTGGATTCTGTCATCTGATCATTTCCACCAATCTGCTGTTTGTATTGTTGATTTGCATAATTGCCTAGCCAACCCCTTCCTTGCTGCAGGTATAAGTAAGCTGTGCCTGAGCAAGGAAGACGTCAGTGCTTTGGTTGTCAAACCTAGTTCCTGTTTGTCTCTCTTCTATGATTGTCTTCCAGGTTCCAGCTCCTGTCTCAAGACTTCCACCATAGAGACCCGCACCAGCATTCCACCTGCGGTGTAGCCTGACTCTCCAATCCATTGTGGATTCATCTGTTTCCAGCTACAACACTACCTGCTTCCAGCCTCAGCTTCCAGCAGAATACAGCTTCCCTTAAAGGGCCGGTGTCCTTTCTACACTTTACCACTCTCCACCGGAATTATTATTTCTCCGCTCTCAAGTTCTACATTTCAGTTCACATTTCATCGCTCCCAAAGTTCATTTATTATTTAACTGGTTCCAGCCAGTATCCACTCCGTGCTAACAACAGTCTGGTTCCAGCCAGTATCCACAGCAGCTGTTTTACCTTCAGCAACCCAGCTCTTCCTGGAACACCAGCTGGTACAATCCTGGGTTATCTCCATTGCTACAGCCGGGCCTGGTAAGGACTTTCCATCTAGAAGATCATAAGAACTATCTCACACTACCAGTGCCCTGTGGCTCCTGCCATGCTGTAGTACTCAGGAACTGTATTTATTCTTTGCTGACTTTTACGTTTTCTTTATTGCTGCTGTGATGCGGAGTTGTCATAATAAACATCATTGACTTTTATCTAAGTTGTCGTGGTCACGCCTTCGGGCAGTTATTATTCATGTTACTTACATGTCCAGGGGTCTGATACAACCTCCCAGGTTCCGGTACATCTCAGCCCCTACAACTGAGGCTGCCTCCCGTCAGCTCAGGCCCTCAGTTGTGACAACTGTGCCTTACACATGACAACCTTTATTAATGCCCTTTTACACATAATGTCCCTTACACATATGCTGCACATTATTAATGCCCTTATACACATAATGACACACATAGTGCCCCCTACACATTTGCTGCACATTTTTAGCGCCCCTATACACATGACACACATACAGTAGTACCCTGTTACACATATGCCGCACATTATTAATGCCCTTATACACATAATGACACACATAGTGCCCCTTACACATATGTTGCACATTATTAATGCATTTTTACATGACGCACATAATGCTCCTTACACATATTCCGAACACTACTGCACAACTGACCCACTCACATGCACACAGCACTCACACTGCCACTAACACTGTGACCTCTGCCGCTGCTTTGATACAGATGTGTCCTCATAAATCTTGCCTCAGTGCTAAAATTGGACACATTTTTTTCAATGAAAATGCATCTTATTTGCATTGCTATGTGGCTAGGATGCACAAGCAGCTTCTGCTGATTAAATTGATATGCAGCATGCCTATATACTGTGTGTGACTGTGAATATAGGCATGCCGCATATCATTTTAATCAGCAGAAGCTGCTGATGCCCCTAGGCATATCAAATGCCCTAGGCAATTGCCTAGTTTGCCTATGCCTATGGCCGGCTCTGGTGCCGGCTCTTCATCTGTGGCAGGAGCCGAGTGCTGCAGGAGTATATCACACTGCAGCATCCATCTCCTATCACTGCAGATGAGCCGGGACATTGGTGTCTCCCCTTCCAAGGGTGAAATCTGGGTGCGGGCCAAACCCGCTCACCCGGCTTATGATACCACTGCCATCTCCCACTATGTCACTCTACACAGTAACAAGAATACGCCACACATGCTCAGTAGAAACTCCAGTGGCCATCTTGGTTAGGGAATGAAGCATCCCAGGAGGAGACATTTTGGGGTATGCACAGTAGCTCTCTCCTGTTCTAATAAATTCCATCTGTTTGTTTAGCAATGTATATCAGCTTTATCCAAATAGTAACATGGAAAAAGGGGATGTAAGACAAATAGTAACATGGAAAAAGGGGATGTAGGATTAAAATTACATGGAGATCCATGCAGTTCTGACCGACATTCCTTGGTGGTAACGGGGAGTGGCACGAGACGGCAGGCGTTTTCAGTGACTGTGTTGGAAAACACAATTCCACTGACAGCCAAATACCTTCAGACATTCTAAGCAAGCATAGGGTTGCCCACAAGTCCGATGGTGTGCCCGATGTCCGCTCCATGGTGTGCCCGATGTTGGCTCAATGGTGTGCCTGTTGTTCGCTACATGGTGTGCCGATGTCCGCTCCATGGTGTGCCCAATGTCCGCTTGATAGTACTCTATTGTTCATACCACGCCGGATTAGAGCTGCAGCCGATGGGCGTCTCAATAGACAGCCCATTGACTGCTGCATTTGTAGAATTGTGAAGTACTGTTGAGCGTCCACCACGGTATCTGGCTATTAGCGTGTAACCACTGTTGTGGCATTGGTCCTTTATCTCTCAGCTGAGGATGACACAGAAGAGGACAAGTCATTGGACATGAATTCTTGTGTTTTAATTTGAATCCAATCCTTAATCTGTAGCATTCATTCTGTTTTTCCAGTGTGGGTTAAGGCCATGTGAAAGGGTTACTCCCACCTGTACTGAATTTTATGATTGCAGTGAGCACTGGCACATTTACCATTTCTGTTCCCTACTGGAGAGTACGGGGAACGAGGTCTTAAAAAGGAGCTTGACCTGGGCTGAATGATCACAACCCTGACAGCACATCGCCTCCCTGTTCTGGAGAGACACCCTGCCCCAAGGAAAGCCACATGGTGCTTCCTTAGGACGTACCCGGCAGCCACTTCCTGCTCTTTGGCTGCTCCCTGGTACCTGTTGTGTGATGTCATGAAGTCACGAGCGCTGGATGTCGGATGGAGCATGAAGAGCACTAGCTAAACTGCTCAGGAGACTTCCCTAGAAGTAAAACAAACGGTCCATTTAGGCAGCAAAATCGTACAAGTACAAAACCATGCGTGTCGCTCAGATCACAATTATTATCATTTTAAGAAAATAAAACATAAGGATGCAGCTTTCAATAATGGAATATGCACCACATTCTCAGGGTACAAGGGCTAGAAACGTTAGCACACTTCTGGTTATGCACCGAGTCTACATTCAGCAGGAAACATCCCTGATCGGGATCAGTACGAAATCCCGCCGGATGGGATCCCGGCGGTCGAAATCATGACACCGGAATCCCGACTGGCACAATCCCGACAGGGGGGCGAGCGCAACGCAGCCCCTTGCGGGCTCACTGCGCTTGCTACTAATTTATTCTCCCTCTATGGGTGTCGTGGACACCCACAGAGGGAAAATATGTCGGGATTGTGCTGGTCGGGTGTCGGTATTCCGACTGCCGGGATTCCGTCCGGCGGGATCTTGACCGCATCCCCCCTGATCCACCCAACTCTTCATCCGAGAATATGCTACATGTTGCACCTCTGCAGATTACGCCGCTTCAGCTGTCAGACCCTTGCACTGCCCTGTACAGATGCTGCATTTTCTTATGTGCACCTTCATAAACTACAATGAGAAGTGCCTGTGTACCTAAGGCAGATTACTGGCCTACAACATGCTGAACCCATCATAAATATAAAGGCGCTTAGTGTAGATTTGGACGCATTTAATATTTTAAAAAATGCAGACGTAAAATGCGCACGGAAAAAGATGCTACATTTCAAGGTATGTTGAGCTCTGCGAAGGCCGCAGACAAGTGGCGGTGTATACAATCAGGCAAAATATAATCTAAATATCCGCATAAAACATTATTATTATTATTAGTAGTAGTATAATTATTCTTATTATAAATAATAATTATTAGGAAAACAAAGATATATTTCTCCTACGTCCTAGAGGATGCTGGGGATGCTTCAAGAACCATGGGGTATAGACGGGATCCGCAGGAGACATGGGCACACTATAAGACTTTGAATGGGTGTGAACTGGCTCCTCCCTCTATGCCCCTCCTCCAGACCCCAGTTAGATGCTGTGCCCAGAGAGACTGGATGCACACCGAGGAGCTCTCCAGAGTTTCTCAGAAAAATACTTTATTTAGGTTTGTTATTTTCAGGGAGACCTGCTGGCTACAGGCTCCCTGCATCGTGGGAGTGAGGGGAGAGGAGCAGACCTACTTCTTAAGAGTTCAAGGACTCTGCTTCTTAGGCTACTGGACACCATTAGCTCCAGAGGGTTCGATCACTACGGTACGCCTAGCTGCTTGTTCGCGGAGCCGCGCCGTCAACCCCCTCACAAAGCCGGAAGATAGAAGCCGGGTGAGTATGAGAAGATCAGAAGACTTCAGTGACGGCAGAAAAGGTACCGCGCAGCGGGCGCGCTGCACGCCATGCTCCCACACATAACACAGCACTGCAGGGTGCAGGGCGCAGGGGGGGGGGGAGGGGGGGGCGCCCTGGGCAGCATGAGACCTCAAATCAGACTGGCATGAGTTATAACAGTGCCCCGGGCACTAGTTAAGGGACACCTGTCAGTATAAACATAGATTTAAGCGGGACTGAAGCGCGCCATGTAGTGGGCGGGGCTTGGCCCACACAGCTCTGATCAGCGCCATTTTCCCTCCTCAGAAGCTGCAGAGACACTGGCCCTGTCCTCCACACTGCTGTACAAGGAACAGGGTGAAAAACGGGGGGGGGGGGGGGAGGAGGGGGGGCACAAATAATTTGGTGCTGATTTGTTTATATATAAAGCGCTAACAGGTCTGGGCAGTCATTTTACTGGCCTCAGTACCGGGATAGGCGCTGGGTGTGAGCTGGCAGAACTCTCTCTGTGTCCCTCTTGCAGGCTTTATTGTGGGTCTGTCTCCTATAGCCCCAGTGTGGTTGTGGGTGTCGGTACGTGTGTGTCGACATGTCTGAAGCTGAATGCTCTTCCCAGGAGGAGGCTGGAGTGGGGACAGAAAATACTGTGAGAGTGACCGTGTCGGCATCGCCGACGGATGATTGGGTGAATATGTTGAGTGTTTTAAACGCAAACGTGACTAAGTTGACTAAGAGATTTGATAAATCTGAGTCTAAGAACCAAACATGGAGGAAATCCATGGAAGATGCTTTGTCACAGACCCAGACCCCTTCGGGGTCACAGAAACGTGCATTTAACCAGATAGTAGATACAGATACCGACACGGACTCTGATTCCAGTGTCGACTATAGTGATGCCAGATTACATCCAAAGCTGGCTAAGAGTATTCAGTACATGATTGTGGCAATAAAAGACGTACTACATATCACTGAGGACCCTGCTGTTCCTGATACTAGGGTCTGTATGTATAAGGGAAAGAAACCTGAGGTAACGTTTCCTCCCTCTCATGAGCTGAACGCACTTTTCTCTGACGTCCTAGTGGATGCTGGGGACTCCGAAAGGACCAGGGGGATAGCGGCTCCGCAGGAGACTGGGCACAAAAGTAAAAGCTTTAGGACTACCTGGTGTGCACTGGCTCCTCCCCCTATGACCCTCCTCCAAGCCTCAGTTAGATTTTTGTGCCCGAACGAGAAGGGTGCATACTAAGGGGCTCTCCTGAGCTGCTTAGAGTAAAAGTTTAAATTAGGTTTTTTATTTTCAGTGAGACCTGCTGGCAACAGGCTCACTGCACCGAGGGACTAAGGGGAGAAGAAGCGAACTCACCTGCGTGCAGAGTGGATTGGGCTTCTTAGGCTACTGGACATTAGCTCCAGAGGGACGATCACAGGCCCAGCCATGGATGGGTCCCAGAGCCGCGCCGCCGGCCCCCTTACAGAGCCAGAAGACTGAAGAGGTCCGGAAAATCGGCGGCAGAAGACGTCCTGTCTTCAATAAGGTAGCGCACAGCACCGCAGCTGTGCGCCATTGCTCTCAGCACACTTCACACTCCGGTCACTGAGGGTGCAGGGCGCTGGGGGGGGGGCGCCCTGAGACGCAATAAAAACACCTTATATGGCAAAAAATACATCACATATAGCTCCTGGGCTATATGGATGCATTTAACCCCTGCCAATTTTTCCTTAAAAAAGCAGGAGAAAGGCCGCCGAGAAGGGGGCGGAGCCTATCTCCTCAGCACACTGGCGCCATCTTTTCCTCACAGCTCCGTTGGAGGGAAGCTCCCTGACTCTCCCCTGCAGTCCTGCACTACAGAAACAGGGTAAAACAAGAGAGGGGGGGCACTAATTTGGCAGATAAATCTATACAGCAGCTATATAAGGGAAAAACACTTATATAAGGTTATCCCTGTATATATATAGCGCTCTGGTGTGTGCTGGCAAACTCTCCCTCTGTCTCCCCAAAGGGCTAGTGGGGTCCTGTCCTCTATCAGAGCATTCCCTGTGTGTGTGCTGTGTGTCGGTACGTTGTGTCGACATGTATGAGGAGGAAAATGGTATGGAGGCGGAGCAATTGCCTGTATTAGTGATGTCACCCCCTAGGGAGTCGACACCTGACTGGATGGTCTTATGGAAGGAATTACGTGATAGTGTCAGCACTTTACAAAAGACTGTTGACGACATGAGACAGCCGGCAAATCAGTTAATACCTGTACAGGCGTCTCAAACACCGTCAGGGGCTCTAAAGCGCCCGTTACCTCAGATGGTCGACACAGACCCAGACACGGACACTGACTCCAGTGTCGACGGTGAGGAAACAAACGTATTTTCCAGTAGGGCCACACGTTACATGATCACGGCAATGAAGGAGGTTTTGAACATTTCTGATACTACAAGTACCACAAAAAAGGGTATTATGTGGGGTGAGAAAAAACTACCCGTAGTTTTTCCTGAATCAGATTAATTAAATGAGGTGTGTGATGAAGCGTGGGTTTCCCCCGATAAAAAACTGCTAATTTCTAAAAAATTATTGGCATTATACCCTTTCCCGCCAGAGGTTAGGGCGCGTTGGGAAACACCCCCTAGGGTAGATAAGGCGCTCACACGCTTATCAAAACAAGTGGCGTTACCGTCTCCTGATACGGCCGCCCTCAAGGAACCAGCTGATAGGAAGCTGGAAAATATCCTAAAAAGTATATACACACATACTGGTATTATACTGCTACCAGCAATCGCCTCAGCCTGGATGTGCAGTGCTGGGGTGGCTTGGTCGGATTCCCTGACTGAAAATATTGATACCCTGGACAGGGACAATATATTATTGACTATAGAGCATTTAAAGGATGCATTTCTATATATGCGAGATGCACAGAGGGATATTTGCACTCTGGCATCAAGAGTAAGTGCGCTGTCCATTTCTGCCAGAAGAGGGTTATGGACGCGACAGTGGTCAGGTGATGCGGATTCCAAACGGCATATGGAAGTATTGCCGTATAAAGGGGAGGAGTTATTTGGGGTCGGTCTATCGGACCTGGTGGCCACGGCAACGGCTGGGAAATCCACCTTTTTACCCCAGGTCACCTCTCAGCAGAAAAAGACACCGTCTTTTCAGGCTCAGTCCTTTCGTCCCCATAAGGGCAAGCGGGCAAAAGGCCACTCATATCTTCCCCGGGGCAGAGGAAGGGGAAAAAGACTGCAGCAGGCAGCCTCTTCCCAGGAACAGAAGCCCTCCCCCGCTTCTGCCAAGTCCTCAGCATGACGCTGGGGCCTTACAAGCGGACTCAGGCACGGTGGGGGCCCGTCTCAAGAATTTCAGCGCGCAGTGGGCTCACTCGCAAGTGGACCCCTGGATCCTGCAGGTAGTATCTCAGGGGTACAAATTGGAATTCGAGACGTCTCCCCCTCGCCGGTTCCTGAAGTCTGCTTTACCAACGTCTCCCTCCGACAGGGAGGCGGTATTGGAAGCCATTCACAAGCTGTATTCCCAGCAGGTGATAATCAAGGTACCCCTCCTACAACAGGGAAAGGGGTATTATTCCACGCTGTTTGTGGTACCGAAGCCGGACGGCTCGGTGAGACCTATTTTAAATCTGAAATCCTTGAACACTTACATACAAAGGTTCAAATTCAAGATGGAATCACTCAGAGCAGTGATAGCGAACCTGGAAGAAAGGGACTATATGGTGTCTCTGGACATCAAGGATGCTTACCTCCATGTCCCAATTTGCCCTTCTCACCAAGGGTACCTCAGGTTTGTGGTACAGAACTATCACTATCAGTTTCAGACGCTGCCGTTTGGATTGTCCACGGCACCCCGGGTCTTTACCAAGGTAATGGCCGAAATGATGATTCTTCTTCGAAGAAAAGGCGTCTTAATTATCCCTTACTTGGACGATCTCCTGATAAGGGCAAGGTCCAGAGAACAGTTAGAGGTTGGAGTAGCACTATCTCAAGTAGTACTACGACAGCACGGTTGGATTCTAAATATTCCAAAATCGCAGCTGATTCCGACGACACGTCTGCTGTTCCTAGGGATGATTCTGGACACAGTACAGAAAAAGGTGTTTCTCCCGGAGGAGAAGGCCAGGGAGTTATCCGACCTTGTCAGGAACCTCCTAAAACCAGGCCAAGTGTCAGTGCATCAATGCACAAGGGTCCTGGGAAAAATGGTGGCTTCTTACGAAGCGATTCCATTCGGCAGATTCCACGCAAGAACTTTTCAGTGGGATCTGCTGGACAAATGGTCCGGATCGCATCTTCAAATGCATCAGCGGATAACCCTGTCTCCAAGGACAAGGTTGTCTCTTCTGTGGTGGTTACAGAGTGCTCATCTTCTAGAGGGCCGCAGATTCGGCATTCAGGACTGGGTCCTGGTGACCACGGATGCCAGCCTGAGAGGCTGGGGAGCAGTCACACAGGGAAGAAATTTCCAGGGCTTGTGGTCAAGCATGGAAACGTCACTTCACATAAATATCCTGGAACTAAGGGCCATTTACAATGCCCTAAGTCAGGCAAGGCCTCTGCTTCAGGGTCAGCCGGTGTTGATCCAGTCGGACAACATCACGGCAGTCGCCCACGTAAACAGACAGGGCGGCACAAGAAGCAGGAGGGCAATGACGGAAGTTGCAAGGATTCTTCGCTGGGCGGAAAATCATGTGATAGCACTGTCAGCAGTGTTCATTCCGGGAGTGGACAACTGGGAAGCAGACTTCCTCAGCAGACACGACCTCCACCCGGGGGAGTGGGGACTTCACCCAGAAGTCTTCCACATGATTGTGAACCGTTGGGAAAAACCAAAGGTGGACATGATGGCGTCCCACCTCAACAAAAAACTGGACAGATATTGCGCCAGGTCAAGGGACCCTCAGGCAATAGCTGTGGACGCTCTGGTAACACCGTGGGTGTACCAGTCAGTGTATGTGTTCCCTCCTCTGCCTCTCATACCCAAGGTACTGAGAATCATAAGAAGGAGAGGACTAAGGACTATACTCGTGGCTCCGGATTGGCCAAGAAGGACTTGGTACCCGGAACTTCAAGAGATGCTCACGGAAGACCCGTGGCCTCTACCTCTAAGAAAGGACCTGCTCCAGCAGGGACCATGTCTGTTCCAAGACTTACCGCGGCTGCGTTTGACGGCATGGCGGTTGAACGCCGGATCCTGAAGGAAAAAGGCATTCCGGATGAAGTCATCCCTACCCTGATCAAAGCCAGGAAGGATGTAACCGTGCAACATTATCACCGTATTTGGCGTAAATATGTTGCGTGGTGTGAGGCCAGGAAGGCCCCTACAGAGGAATTTCAACTGGGTTGTTTCCTGCATTTCCTGCAAACAGGACTGTCTATGGGCCTAAAATTAGGGTCCATTAAGGTTCAAATTTCGGCCCTGTCAATATTCTTCCAAAAAGAACTAGCTTCAGTTCCTGAAGTTCAGACGTTTGTCAAGGGGGTACTGCATATACAGCCTCCTTTTGTGCCTCCAGTGGCACCTTGGGATCTCAATGTAGTTTTGGGGTTCCTAAAATCACATTGGTTTGAACCACTCACCACTGTGGACTTAAAATATCTCACATGGAAAGTGGTAATGCTGTTAGCCCTGGCTTCAGCCAGGCGTGTCTCAGAATTGTCGGCTTTATCCTATAAAAGCCCTTACCTAATTTTTCATACGGACAGCGCAGAATTGAGGACTTGTCCTCAATTTCTCCCTAAGGTGGTTTCAGCGTTTCACTTAAACCAGCCTATTGTGGTACCTGCGGCTACTAGGGACTTGGAGGATTCCAAGTTGCTGGACGTAGTCAGGGCCCTGAAAATATATGTTTCCAGGACGGCTGGAGTCAGAAAATCTGACTCGCTGTTTATCCTGTATGCACCCAACAAGCTGGGTGCTCCGGCTTCTAAGCAGACTATTGCTCGTTGGATTTGTAGTACAATTCAGCTTGCACATTCTGTGGCAGGCCTGCCACAGCCAAAATCCGTAAAAGCCCATTCCACACGGAAAGTGGGCTCATCTTGGGCGGCTGCCCGAGGGGTCTCGGCTTTACAACTTTGCCGAGCAGCTACTTGGTCAGGGGCAAACACGTTTGCTAAATTCTACAAATTTGATACCCTGGCTGAGGAGGACCTGGAGTTCTCTCATTCGGTGCTGCAGAGTCATCCGCACTCTCCCGCCCGTTTGGGAGCTTTGGTATAATCCCCATGGTCCTTTCGGAGTCCCCAGCATCCACTAGGACGTCAGAGAAAATAAGAATTTACTTACCGATAATTCTATTTCTCATAGTCCGTAGTGGATGCTGGGCGCCCATCCCAAGTGCGGATTGTCTGCAATACTTGTACATAGTTATTGTTACAAAAATCGGGTTATTTTTTGTTGTGAGCCATCTTTTCAGAGGCTCCTCTGTTATCATGCTGTTAACTGGGTTCAGATCACAAGTTGTACGGTGTGATTGGTGTGGCTGGTATGAGTCTTACCCGGGATTCAAAATCCTTCCTTATTGTGTACGCTCGTCCGGGCACAGTATCCTAACTGAGGCTTGGAGGAGGGTCATAGGGGGAGGAGCCAGTGCACACCAGGTAGTCCTAAAGCTTTTACTTTTGTGCCCAGTCTCCTGCGGAGCCGCTATCCCCCTGGTCCTTTCGGAGTCCCCAGCATCCACTACGGACTATGAGAAATAGAATTATCGGTAAGTAAATTCTTATTTTTGAAAAGGCTTGGGAAAATCCTGACAAAAAGATACAGGTTGCCAAAAGAATTCTAGTGGCATATCCGTTCCCCTCCTGGGACAGGGAAAGGTGGGAGTCAATCCTCACGGTAGACATCCCCTGACACGGCAGCCCTAAAAGATCCTGCAGATCGTAAGCAGGAAAATACACTAAAATCCATTTATGTCACTACAGGGTCGCTACTAAGGCCTGCCGTTGCTGCGGCATGGGTGAGTAGCGCTATTGAAAGGTGGGCAGATAACTTGTCATCTGAGGTAGATTCCCTAGACAGGGATAGTGTGCTTTTGACTCTGGGTCGCATCAGGGACACTGCAGCATATATAAAAGAAGCTGTAAGGGATATTGGCCTTTTGGGTTCAAGGGCCAATGCCATGGCGGTCTCAGCAAGGAGAGCATTGTGGATACATCAATGGAATGCTGATGCTGACTCTAAGAAGGCGATGGAGTCTCTACCGTTTAACGGTAGGGTTTTATTTGGCGACGGCCTCACTGACCTGGTGTCTACGGCTACCGCGGGTAAGTCTTCATTTTTACCTTATGTCCCTGCACAGCAGAAGAAATCACCTATCAGATGCAGTCCTTTCGGCCCAATAAATTAAAAAAAGGACGTGGGTCCTCCTTCCTTGCTGCGAGGGGGAGAGGACGGGGAAAAAGGTCACAGGCTGTAGCAAGTTCCCAGGAGCAGAAGTCCTCTCCGACTTCTACCAAATACACCGCATGACGCTGGGGTTCCTCTGCGAGAGTCCGCACCAGTGGGGGCATGTCTCAAACTCTTCAGTCAGGTCTGGGTGCACTCGGACCTGGATCCTTGGATAGTAGACATAGTAACCCAGGGGTACAAGTTAGAGTTTCAAGACGCGCCCCCTCACCGATTTTTCAAATCGTCCTTGCCAGCTTCTCTTCCAGAAAGGGAGATAGTAAGCGCCGTGATACTAAAGTTGTGTCAAAATCAAGTGATTGTCACGGTACCCCTGTCTCAACAGGGGGAAGGTTTTTATTCGAGCCTGTTCGTGGTCCCGAAGCCGGATGGCTCAGTCAGACCGATTCTAAACCTAAAATCCCTCAATTTCTTTCTAAAAAAATTCAAGTTCAAGATGGAGTCTCTACGAGCAGTGATAACCAGTCTGGAGGAGGGGAATTTTATGGTGTCGGTCGACATAAAAGATGCATACTTACATGTCCCCATATATCCCCCACATCAGGTTTACCTGAGGTTTGCTGTGCAGGATTGTCATTACCAATTTCAGACGTTGCCGATTGGTGAAAATCCTCGGAGCCGTGGACAGACCAAAGTAATGGCGCAAGCAGGGAATCACAATTATCCCGTACTTGGACGATCCTCATAAAGGTGAGGTCCAAGGAGCAATTGTTGAAGAATGTTGCCTTTTCACTGACGATTCTGCAACAACACGGTTGGCTCCTAAATTTGCCAAAATCGCAGTTGGATCCAACGACACGGCTGTTGTTCCTGGGTATGATTCTGGATACAGAATTGCAGAGAGTTTTTCTTCCAGTGGAAAAAGCTCTGGAAATACAGAACATGGTAAAACAGATTCTGAAACCGGCAAAGGTGTCAGTTCTTCTCTGCACTCGGTTGCTGGGGAAGATGGTGGCGGCCTACGAGGCCATTCCGTATGGCAGGTTCCATGCCAGAGTGTTTCAGTGGAACCTGCTGGACCAGTGGTCCGGGTCTCACTTGGAAATGCACCAGAAAATAATTCTATCTCCCAGGACCAGAATTTCACTTCTGTGGTGGCTGCACAGTTCTCACCTTCTGGAGGGACGCAGGTTCGGGATTCAGGATTGGATCCTGGTGACCACAGATGCAAGCCTCCGAGGCTGGGGAGCAGTCACACAGGGAAGAAACTTTCAGGGAAAGTGGTCAAGCCAGGAAGCTTGTCTACACGTAAACATTCTGGAATTAAGAGCCATCTACAATGGCATACTGCAAGCAGAACATTTTCTTCGAGGTCTGCCGGTGTTGATTCAGTCAGACAACGTGACAGCAGTGGCGTACATAAACCGCCAAGGCGGAACAAGGAGTAGAGTGGCGATGGCCGAGGCCACGAAGATTCTTCACTGGGCGGAAAGACATGCCAGCGCTCTGTCAGCGGTCTTCATTCCAGGAGTGGACAACTGGGAAGCAGACTTCCTCAGCAGACACGATCTCCATCCAGGAGAGTGGGGTCTTCATCAAGAGGTCTTTGCAGAAGTGACAAGTCGTTGGGGAGTTCCTCAAGTGGACATGATGGCGCCCCGCCTCAACAAGAAACTTCAGAGATATTGTTCCAGATCAAGGGACCCTCAAGCGGTAGACGCCCTAGTGACACCATGGGTGTTTCAGTCGGTCTATGTGTTCCTTCCACTTCCAATCATTCCAAAGGTGATAAAAATTATAAGAAGAACAAGAGTTCAGGCGATCCTCATTGTTCCGGATTGGCCAAGAAGGGCCTGGTACCCAGATCTTCAGGAGTTGCTCATAGAAGGGGTCTGGGACTCAGGGTCGACAGCAAAAAGGTTGACACACCTTAGGTCGACACCAATTGGTCGACACACCTTAGGTCGACATGGACAAAAGGTCGACATGGAAAAAGGTCGACAGGAACAAGGTCGACATGGAAAAAGATCGACATGAGTTTTTTATGTTTTTTTGGTGTAGTTTTCTTCGTAGAGTGACCGGGAACCCCAATTAGTGCACCGTGTCCCCTTCGCATGGCTCGCTTCGCTCGCCATGCTTCAGGCATGGTGCCTTCGCTCCGCTACCGCTTCGCTCGGCAAAGATTACCGTTCCAATCGTAGTCCACGTGGATCGTTAAGTATGAAAAGGTTCAAAAAAAGAAAAAAATCGTGAAAAACTCATGTCGACCTTTTGTCCACGTCGACCTAAGGTGTGTCGACCAATTGGCGTCGACCTAAGGTGTGTCGACCTTTTTGCTGTCGACCTGGAGTCCGGATACCCATAGAAGATCCCTGGCCTCTTCCATTTCGGGAAGACCTGTTACAACAGGGGCCGTGCGTGTGTCAGGACTTACCGCGGCTGCGTTTGACGGCGTGGCGGTTGAACGCCAGATCCTAGCCCGAAAGGGTATTCCCAGTGAAGTTATTCCCACACTTTTTCAGGCTAGAAAAGAAGTAACGGCAAAGCATTACCACCGTATTTGGAGAAAATATGTGTCTTGGTGTGAATCCAAGAAGGCTCCTACGGAAGATTTTCACCTGGGGCGTTTGCTCCATTTCCTACAAGTAGGTGTGGATGTGGGCCTAAAGTTAGGCTCTATTAAAGTACAGATTTCGATCTTTTTTCAAAAAGAATTGGCCTCCCTTCCGGAAGTGCAGACCTTCGTAAAAGGCATGCTACGCATCCAACCTCCCTTTGTGCCCCCAGTGGCACCATGGGACCTTAATGTGGTGTTGCAATTCTTGCAATCGCATTGGTTTGAACCTTTGTGCAAGGTTGAGTTAAAATTCCTTACTTGGAAAGTGGTCATGTTGTTGGCCTTTGCGTTTGCAAGGCAAGTGTCTGAGTTGGCAGCTTTGTCTCACAAAAGCCCCTATTTGATTTTCCATGCTGATAGAGCGGAGTTGAGAACTCGTCAGCAGTTTCTGCCAAAAGTGGTTTCATCTTTTCATGTTAACCAGCCAATTGTGGTGCCAGTGGCCACTGACGCCTTGGCGGAGTCAAAGTCTCTCGATGTGGTTAGAGCTTTGAAGATCTATGTCGCCAGAACGGCGCAGATTAGGAAAACGGAGGCTTTGTTTGTCCTGTGGGCTCCCAACAAAATTGGGGCTCCTGCTTCTAAGCTTACTATTGCGTGCTGGATTTGTAATACGATTCAGCAGGCTCATTCTACGGCAGGATTGGCGTTACCGAAATCGGTGAAAGCCCATTCTACCAGAAAGGTGGGCTCATCCTGGGCGGCTGCCCGGGGAGTCTCGGCGTTACAATTTTGCCGAGCTGCTACTTGGTCGGGTTCAAACACCTTTGCGAAGTTTTACAAGTTTGATACCCTGGCTGAGGAGGACCTCTTGTTTGGTCAATCGGTGCTGCAGAGTCATCCGCACTCTCCCGCCCGTTCTAGAGCTTTGGTATAAACCCCATGGTTCTTGAAGCATCCCCAGCATCCTCGAGGACATATGAGAAAATAGGATTTTAATACCTACCGGTAAATCCTTTTCTCTTAGTCCGTAGAGGATGCTGGGCGCCCGTCCCAGTGCGGGCTGTATCTGCAGTTTGGTTATAGTTACGCTCATGTTGCGTTGAATTCAGTCAATCTGTGACTGTTATTGTTGTACGGCGTGTTGGTGTTGTGAGCTGGTATGTATCTCACCTTAGTTTAAAATAATTAAATAAATCCTTTTACTCGAAATGTCCGTCTCCCTGGGCACAGTTCCTATAACTGGGGTCTGGAGGAGGGGCATAGAGGGAGGAGCCAGTTCACACCCATTCAAAGTCTTATAGTGTGCCCATGTCTCCTGCGGATCCCGTCTATACCCCATGGTTCTTGAAGCATCCCCAGCATCCTCTATGGACTAAGAGAAAAGGATTTACCGGTAGGTATTAAAATCCTATTTTCTCCTACGTCCTAGAGGATGCTGGGGACACTTCAAGAACCATGGGGTATAGACGGGAGACTGGATGCACTCTGAGGAGCTCTCCTGAGTTTCTCTGAAAAAGACTTTTGTTAGGTTTATTATTTTCAGGGAGAACTGCTGGCAACAGTCTCCCTGCTTCGTGGGACTGAGGGGAGAGAAGCAGACCTACTTCTGTGAGTTTCAAGGCTCTGCTTCTTTGGCTACAGGACACCATTAGCTCCTGAGGGTCTGAACGCTAGGTACGCCTAGATGCTCGTTCCCAGAGCCGGCCATCACCCCCCTTACAGAGCCAGAAGTCAGAAGACGGGTGAGTAGAAGAAGATCTGAAGACTTAAGTGACGGCTTTGAGGTACCGCACAGCAGCCGCGCTGCGCGCCATGCTCCCACACACAGACGGCACTACAGGGTGCAGGGCACGGGGGGGGGGGGGGGGGGCTCTGGGCAGCATAAACTCCTCAATATGGATGGCAATGTGGTTTTTCAGTGCCTAGGAACTAAATCCGAACCCCCGCCAGTATAAATATTTTAAAAAAATAGCGGGGCTGAAGCGCGCCATTAAGGGGGCGTGGTTTATCCCTCACAGCTCTCATCAGCGCCATTTTCTCTTCACAGAGCTGCAGAGACGCTGGTCCTTCCTCTACACTGCTGTACAAGTAACAGGGTGCAAAACAAGGGGGGGCACAGTTATTTTGGTGCTGTATATGTAATTATAAAAGCGCTAACAGGTCTGAGGCTTTATATAAGGGATTTCAGAACCAGGATAAGCACTGGGTTGGGAGCTGGCAAACTCCCTCTGTGTTTCTCTGACAGGCTTTACTGTCGGTCTGTCCCCTATATGCCCAGTGTGTTTTTGGGTGTCGGTATGTCTGAGGCTGAGTGCTCTTCCAAGGAGGAGACTGGAGTAGGGAAAGAAACGGTTGTGGGAGTGACCCTGTCGGCACTGCCGACTCCTGATTGGGTAAATGTTTTGAGTGCTTTGAATGCGAATGTGACTTTGTTAAATAAGAGATTAGATAAATCTGAGTCTCAGAGCCAGGCATGGAAAAAATCTGTGGAGGATGTGTTGTCACAAGTTCAGACCCCCTCGGGGTCACAAAAGCGTTCATTTACCCAATTAGCAGATACGGATACCGACACGGACTGTAACTCCAGTGTCGACTATAGTGATGCCAGATTAAATCCAAAACTGGCTAAAAGCATTCAGTACATGATTGTGGCGATAAAAGACGTGTTACATATCACGGAGGACCCTGCTGTTCCTGATACAAGGGTCTGTATGTTTAAAGGAAAGAAATCTGAGGTAACGTTTCCTCCCTCTCATGAACTGAATGCTCTTTTTGAAAAGGTTTGGGAAAATCCTGACAAGAAGTTTCAGATTCCCAAGAGAATTCCGGTGGCATATCCGTTCCCCTCTGGGGATAGGGAAAAGTGGGAGTCACCCCCACTGTGGACAAAGCCCTATCACGGCTATCCAAAAAGGTAGCGCTACCGTCCCCTGACACGGCAGCCCTAAAAGAACTTGCGGATCGTAAGCAGGAAAATACATTGAAATCCATTAATGTCACTACGGGTACGCTGCTCAGACCTGCCGTTGTATCGGCGTGGGTGAGTAGCGCTATTGAAAAATGGGTAGATAACTTGTCATCTGAGATAGATACCCTGGATAGGGATAGCATTCTTTTGAAGCTGGGTTATATCAGGGATGCTGCAGCCTACCTAAAGGAAGCTGCGAGGGATATTGGCCTTTTGGGATCAAGCGCCAATGCCATGGCAGTCTCAGCTAGGAGAGCATTGTGGATTCATCAATGGAATGCTGATGCTGACTCTAAGAAGGCGATGGAGTCTCTGCCGTATAAAGGTGTTTGGTGACGGCCTCGCTGACCTGGTATCTACGGCTACAGCGGGTAAGTCATCCTTTTTACCTTATGTTCCTGCACAACAAAAGAAACCGCACCACTATCAGATGCAGTCCTTTCGGCCCAATAAATAAAAAAAAGGGCGAGGGTCTTCCTTCCTTGCTTCTAGAGGAAGAGGAAAGGCAAAGAGGTCACCGGCTGTGGCAAGTTCCCAAGAGCAGAAGTCCTCTCCGGCTTCTGCCAAATCCACCGTATGACGCTGGGGCTCCTCTGCGGGAGTCCGCACCGGTGGGGGCACGTCTCAAACTCTTCAGTCAGTTCTGGGCTCGTTCGGCCCTAGACCCATGGGTTTTGGAAATAGTGTCCCAGGGGTACAAGCTAGAGTTTCAAGACATTCTCCCTCACCGATTTTTCAAATCGGCCTTACCAGCTTCTCCTCCGGACGGGGAGGTGGTATGCGAAGCAATGCGGAAATTCAAATTCAAAATGGAATCCCTCCGGGCAGTGATATCCAGTCTGGAGGAGGGGGATTTTATGGTGTCGGTAGACATAAAGGATGCCTATTTGCATGTTCCTATTTTTCCTCCACATCAGGCTTACCAGAGGTTTGCAGTACAGGATAGCCATTATCAGTTTCAGACGTTGCCGTTTGGTCTGTCCACGGCTCCGAGAATTTTCACCAAAGTAATGGCGGATATGATGATTCTCCTGCGCAAGCAAGGATTCACATTTATCCCGTACTTGGACGATCTCCTGATAAAAGCGAGGTCCACGGAATAATTACTGCAGAACATTATGCTCTCCCTGACAATTCTGCAATAACATGGTTGGCTCCTAAACTTGCCAAAATCGCAGTTGGTTCCGACGACACGTCTGTCGTTCTTGGGTATGATTCTGGACACGGAATTACAGAGAGTTTTTCTTCCAGTGGAAAAGGCTCTAGAAATTCAGAACCTAGTCAAACAGATTCTGAAACCAGCAAGAGTGTCGATTGATCAATGCACTCGGTTGCTGGGGAAGATGGTGGCGGCCTACGAGGCCATTCAGTTTGGCAGATTCCATGCCAGAGTGTTTCAGTGGGACCTGTTGGACAAGTGGTCCGGGTCCCATCTGCACATGCACCGACAGATAATCCTGTCTTCCAAGACCAGAATCTCACTCCTGTGGTGGCTGCACAGCTCTCACCTCCTAGAGGGACGCAGGTTCGGGATCCAGGACTGGATCCTGGTCACCACGGATGCAAGTCTCCGAGGCTGGGGTGCAGTCACACAGGGGGAAAATTTGCAGGGAAAATGGTCAAGCCAGGAAGCTTGTCTACACATAAACATTCTGGAATTAAGGGCCATTTACAATGGCCTTCTACAAGCGGAACGTCTTCTTCGCGATCTGCCCGTCCTGATTCAGTCGGACAACATAACAGCAGGGGCGTACATAAACCGCCAGGGCGGAACGAAGAGCAGAGCGGCAATGGCAGAGGCCACAAAAGTTTTCCGCTGGGCGGAAAGACATGTAAGCGCTCTGTCAGCGGTCTTCATTCCAGGTGTGGACAACTGGGAAGCAGACTTCCTCAGCAGACATGATCTCCATCCAGGAGAGTGGGGTCTTCATCAAGAGGTCTTTGCAGAAGTGACAAGTCGTTGGGGAATTCCTCAAATAGACATGATGGCGTCTCGCCTCAACAAGAAACTTCCGAGATATTGTTTCAGGTCGAGGGACCCTCAAGCAATACCGGTGGACGCCCTAGTGACACCGTGGGTGTTTTAGTCGGTATATGTGTTCCCTCCGATTCCACTCATTCCAAAAGTGCTAAAGATCATAAGAAGAACAAGGGTTCATGCAATCCTCATTGTTCCAGACTGGCCAAGGAGGGCCTGGTATCCAAATCTTCAGGAATTGCTCATAGGAGATCCCTGGCCTCTTCTCTATGAGAGGATCTGTTACAGCAGGAGCCGTGCGTGTACCAAGACTTACCGTGGCTTCGTTTGACGGCCTGGAGGTTGAACGCCGGATCCTAGCCGAAAGGGTATTCCCAGTGAAGTCATTCCCACACTTCTTCAGGCTAGAAAAGAAGTAACGGCAAAACATTATCACCGTATTTGGAGAAAATATGTGTCTTAATGTGAATCCAAGAAGGCTACTGCGGAAGAATTTCAGCTGGGCCGTTTTCTCCATTTTCTGCAAGCAGGTGTGGATGCGGGCTTACAATTAGGCTCAATTAAAGTACAAATTTCGGCCTTGTCAATTTTCCTTCAAAAAGAATTGGCCTCCCTTCCGGAAGTTCAGACTTTCGTGAAAGGCGTGCTGCATATCCAACCTCCCTTTGTGCCCCCGGTGGCACCATGGGATCTTAACGTGGTGTTGCAGTTCCTGCAATCTCATTGGTTTGAACCTCTACGTAAGGTAGAGTTGAAATTCGTCACTTGGAAAGTGATCATGCTGTTGGCCTTGGCCTCTGCAAGGCGGGTGTCTGAATTAGCGGCTTTGTCTCACAAGAGCCCCTATTTGATCTTCCATGAAGATAGAGCAGAGTTGATAACTCGTCAGCAATTTCTGCCGAAATAGGTGTCATCGTTTCACATGAACCAACCTATTGTGGTGCCAGTGGCTACTGACGCCTTAGTGAAATCGAAGTCTCTAGATGTGTTCAGAACTTTGAAAATTGATGTAGCCAGAACGGCTCAGATTAGGAAAACGGAGGCTCTGTTTGTCCTGTATGATCCCAACAAGATTGGGGCTCCTGCTTCCAAGCAGACTATTGCACGCTGGATCTGCAATACGATTCAGCAAGCTCATTCTACGGCTGGATTACCGTTACCGAAATCGGTGAAGGCCACTTCTACCAGAAAGGTGGGCTCATCCTGGGCGGCTGCCAGGGGGGTCTCGGCATTACAGCTTTGTCGAGCAGCTACTTGGTCGGGTTCAAACACTTTTGCAAAGTTTTACAAGTTTGATACCCTGGCTAAGGAGGACCTTTTGTTTGGTCAATCGGTGCTGCAGAGTCATCCGCACTCTCCTGCCCGTTCTTGAGCTTTGGTATAACCCCATGGTTCTTGAAGTGTCCCCAGCATCCTCTAGGACATAGGAGAAAATAGGATTTTAATACCTACCGGTAAATCCTTTTCCATTAGTCCGTAGAGGATGCTGGGCGCCTGTCCTAGTGTGTACTGTATCTGCAGCTATTGGTTATGGTTACACACGTGTTGTGTTGCGTTTATAATCAGCCTGTTGCTGTCGTTATTCATGCCGTTGCATGCGTTGGGTTAAATGCCATGTTGTACGGCATGCTTGAGGTGTGAGCTGGTATGTATATCACCTTAGTTTAAATCAAAATAAATCCGTTTTCCTCGAAATGTCCGTCTCCCTGGGCACAGTTCCTGTAACTGGAGTCTGGAGGAGGGGCATAGAGGGAGGAGCCAGTTCACTCCCCTTTTAAAGTCTTAAAGTGCCCATGTCTCCTGCGGATCCCGTCTAAACCCCATGGTTCTTGAAGTGTCCCCAGCATCCTCTACGGACTAAGAGAAAAGGATTTACCGGTAGGTATTAAAATCCTATTATTTTAAGCTTCATTTTCATACTAAAAAAGGATAATACTGTATGTTTTCTCTAAATCATCTAGATCTGTATATTAGTGTGGTTATTAGTCACTAAACTAAATAAATATGGAGACTGGAATTGGAAAAGATTAGATTTTATCCTTCAGATAATTGCCATGTCAGGATTCCAGCGTCAGCATCCCAAATGCCAGGATGCCAAACGTCGGTATCTTAACCGCATTCCATAAAAAGAGGTGTTTTAATTTCAAAGGATTACAATTTATAATATATATATCCAAAATGCCTTTCCTTGTAATAGGTGCTGCTCCCACTGGCCCTTTGTTGAAATGATATAAGTTCAATTGACCAGTCTTGTCTGTATCTTAATGTATAGATGACTTACTTGAGCAGTATGATATTCAGAACCAATTAGGAAAGGTGCATGTTAAATTTATGTAAGTGAAGAATTTATGGACAAGATCTCCACCTAGTGGTCAGTTTTGGGGAGGTCAGGCTGAGTTGACAACCTCACACACGTTTACCAAGTTGTATGTACTGTATGTATGTATGTACTTGCTGTTCTACCCATTCTTCGCACGGTAGTTTCTGAATTTCATGGTTGTACATATAAATGAGTGTTAAAAATCTGGTAAATCTATAGATAAGTAAATTTGAGACGTCTTATTGTAAATAAATATTAATCCATGGCGTTACCCGAGGAGCACCCTTAGCAGATACGGTAAAAAGTGACAGTTTATTAAATTGTACACACTGGAAGTGCAATCCAAATTTAAATCCGATTGGCCATTTGGGCGTTATCGTTCACGCCTCGCAAGCCATGCATCGGTAGTGACGTCAATATGTCAACCCCCTTTTCATCCTCTTAGGGGAAGTTTAGAAGTTTATTAAAATTCTAACTCTGTCGTTTTTCTAGTTCCCACCTGAAGAATACCTATGTTACATTTCAATTTCCTAACATATCAAGAAGTAAGAGAATAAGTGATGAGTGAGTGAGTGAGGGCTATACACACACACACACACACACACACACACACACACACACACACACACACACACACACTATATATATATATATATATTGGCATATATTGGCAGTACGGATGGTGTAATGGTTAGCATTACTGCCTCACAGCACTGAGGTCATGGGTTCAATTCCCACCATGACCCTAACTGTGGGGAGTTTGTATATTCTCCCCATACTTGCGTGGGTTTCTTCCCACAATCCAAAAAATATACTGGTAGGTTAATTGGCTCCCAACAAAATTAATCCTAGCATGAATGTGTGTGAGTGTACATTTGATAGGGAATCTAGATTGTAAGCTCCACTGGGGCAGGGACTGATGTGAATGGCCAAATATTCTCTGTAAAGCGCTGCGGAATATGTGTGTGCTATATAAATAAGTGGTAATAAATAATAAATAAATATATATACACACACTGCATATCCGGAAAGTATTCACAGCACTTCACTTTTTCCACATTTTGCTATGTTACAGCCTTATTCCAAAATGGAATAAATTCATTTTTTCCCCTTAAAATTCTACACACAATACCCCATAGTGACAACTAGGGATGAGCGGGTTCGGTTCCTCTGAATCCGAACCCGCCCGAACTTCAGCTTTTTTCCACGGGTCCGAGCAGGCTCGGATCCTCCTGCCTTGCTCGGTTAACCCGAGCACGCCCGAACGTCATCATCCCGCTGTCGGATTCTCGCGAGGCTCGGATTCTATATAAGGAGCCGCGCGTCGCCGCCATTTTCACACGTGCATTGAGAGTCATAGGGAGAGGACGTGGCTGGCGTCCTCTCCGTTTAGAGAAGAGAGAGACACAGTATTTTGGGGAGCATTATTAGGAGGAGTACTACTATACTGTATACTACTATACTACTTGCTGAAGTGATATTTATAGAGTCATAGGGAGAGGACGTGGCTGGCGTCCTCTCCGTTTAGAGAAGAGAGAGACACAGTATTTTGGGGAGCATTATTAGGAGGAGTACTACTATACTGTATACTACTATACTACTTGCTGAAGTGATATTTATAGAGTCATAGGGAGAGGACGTGGCTGGCGTCCTCTCCGTTTAGAGAAGAGAGAGACACAGTATACTATTTTGGGGAGCATTATTAGGAGGAGTACTACTATACTGTATACTACTATACTACTTGCTGAAGTGATATTTATAGAGTCATAGGGAGAGGACGTGGCTGGCGTCCTCTCCGTTTAGAGAAGAGAGAGACACAGTATTTTGGGGAGCATTATTAGGAGGAGTACTACTATACTGTAACTGTATACTACTCAGACACAGTATTTTGGGGAGCATTATTAGGAGGAGTACTACTATACTGTATACTACTCTACTACTTGCTGAAGTGATATTTATAGAGTCATAGGGAGAGGACGTGGCTGGCGTCCTCTCCGTTTAGAGAAGAGAGAGACACAGTATTTTGGGGAGCATTATTAGGAGGAGTACTACTATACTGTATACTACTCAGACACAGTATTTTGGGGAGCATTATTAGGAGGAGTACTACTATACTGTATACTACTCTACTACTTGCTGAAGTGATATTTATAGAGTCATAGGGAGAGGACGTGGCTGGCGTCCTCTCCGTTTAGAGAAGAGAGAGACACAGTATTTTGGGGAGCATTATTAGGAGGAGTACTACTATACTGTATACTACTCTACTACTTGCTGAAGTGATATTTATAGAGTCATAGGGAGAGGACGTGGCTGGCGTCCTCTCCGTTTAGAGAAGAGAGAGACACAGTATTTTGGGGAGCATTATTAGGAGGAGTACTACTATACTGTATACTACTCTACTACTTGCTGAAGTGATATTTATAGAGTCATAGGGAGAGGACGTGGCTGGCGTCCTCTCCGTTTAGAGAAGAGAGAGACACAGTATTTTGGGGAGCATTATTAGGAGGAGTACTACTATACTGTATACTACTCTACTACTTGCTGAAGTGATATTTATAGAGTCATAGGGAGAGGACGTGGCTGGCGTCCTATCCGTTTAGAGAAGAGAGAGACACAGTATTTTGGGGAGCATTATTAGGAGGAGTACTACTATACTGTATACTACTATACTACTTGCTGAAGTGATATTTATAGAGTCATAGGGAGAGGACGTGGCTGGCGTCCTCTCCGCTTAGAGAAGAGAGAGACACAGTATACTATTTTGGGGAGCATTATTAGGAGGAGTACTACTATACTGTATACTACTCTACTACTTGCTGAAGTGATATTTATAGAGTCATAGGGAGAGGACGTGGCTGGCGTCCTCTCCGTTTAGAGAAGAGAGAGACACAGTATTTTGGGGAGCATTATTAGGAGGAGTACTACTATACTGTATACTGCTATACTACTTGCTGAAGTGATATTATAGAGTCATAGGGGGAGAGGACGTGGCTGGCGTCCTCTCCGTTTAGAGAAGAGAGAGACACAGTATTTTGGGGAGCATTATTAGGAGGAGTACTACTATACTGTATACTACTATACTACTTGCTGAAGTGATATTTATAGATTAGATAGTGTGACTGTAAGTGTATTATCTGACTTGTGGGGGAGACACTGACAGTGGGGAGCAGTTAGAGTCTGAGAGCAGGACTCAGGAGTACATATAACGTACAGTGCACACTTTTGCTGCCAGAGTCAGTGCCACACTGCCATTGTTGTGACCACACTGACCACCAGTATAATAATATATTTTGTGATTGTCTGCTTAGGACTCGGAGTACTAGTTGCAAGTTGCAACGTGACCTGACCACCAGTTTAATAATCAATCACCACCAGTTTAATATATATATAATTGTATATAATATATATATATATATATATATATATATATATATATATATAATATTGTATACCACCTACCCGTGTTTTTTTTTTTTTCTTTCTTCTTTGTACATACTACTATAGTATAGTAGCTTACTGTAGCAGTCTGCGGTGCTGCTGAGCTGACAGTGTCCAGCAGGTCCGTCATCAGTCATCATTACCAATACCTAATAAATATATTATCTACCTGTCCGGCTGCAGTACTAGTGATATTATATATACATACATATATATATTGATTTCATCTCATTATCAATCATCCAGTCTATATTAGCAGCAGACACAGTACGGTAGTCCACGGCTGTAGCTACCTCTGTGTCGGCACTCGGCAGTCCATCCATAATTGTATACTAGTATCCATCCATCTCCATTGTTTACCTGAGGTGCCTTTTAGTTGTGCCTATTAAAATATGGAGAACAAAAATGTTGAGGTTCCAAAATTAGGGAAAGATCAAGATCCACTTCCACCTCGTGCTGAAGCTGCTGCCACTAGTCATGGCCGAGACGATGAAATGCCAGCAACGTCGTCTGCCAAGGCCGATGCCCAATGGCATAGTACAGAGCATGTCAAATCCAAAACACCAAATATCAGTAAAAAAAGGACTCCAAAACCAAAAATAAAATTGTCGGAGGAGAAGCGTAAACTTGCCAATATGCCATTTACCACACGGAGTGGCAAGGAACGGCTGAGGCCCTGGCCTATGTTCATGGCTAGTGGTTCAGCTTCACAGGAGGATGGAAGCACTCAGCCTCTCGCTAGAAAACTGAAGAGACTCAAGCTGGCAAAAGCACCGCAAAGAACTGTGCGTTCTTCGAAATCCCAAATCCACAAGGAGAGTCCAATTGTGTCGGTTGCGATGCCTGACCTTCCCAACACTGGACGTGAAGAGCATGCGCCTTCCACCATTTGCACGCCCCCTGCAAGTGCTGGAAGGAGCACCCGCAGTCCAGTTCCTGATAGTCAGATTGAAAATGTCAGTGTTGAAGTACACCAGGATGAGGAGGATATGGGTGTTGCTGGCGCTGGGGAGGAAATTGACAAGGAGGATTCTGATGGTGAGGTGGTTTGTTTAAGTCAGGCACCCGGGGAGACACCTGTTGTCCGTGGGAGGAATAGGGCCATTGACATGCCTGGTGAAAATACCAAAAAAATCAGCTCTTCGGTGTGGAAGTATTTCACCAGAAATGCGGACAACATTTGTCAAGCCGTGTGTTGCCTTTGTCAAGCTGTAATAAGTAGGGGTAAGGACGTTAACCACCTCGGAACATCCTCCCTTATACGTCACCTGCAGCGCATTCATAATAAGTCAGTGACAAGTTCAAAAACTTTGGGTGACAGCGGAAGCAGTCCACTGACCAGTAAATCCCTTCCTCTTGTAACCAAGCTCACGCAAACCACCCCACCACCAACTCCCTCAGTGTCAATTTCCTCCTTCCCCAGGAATGCCAATAGTCCTGCAGGCCATGTCACTGGCAATTCTGACGAGTCCTCTCCTGCCTGGGATTCCTCCGATGCATCCTTGCGTGTAACGCCTACTGCTGCTGGCGCTGCTGTTGTTGCTGCTGGGAGTCGATGGTCATCCCAGAGGGGAAGTCGGAAGACCACTTGTACTACTTCCAGTAAGCAATTGACTGTCCAACAGTCCTTTGCGAGGAAGATGAAATATCACAGCAGTCATCCTGCTGCAAAGCGGATAACTGAGGCCTTGGCATCCTGGGTGGTGAGAAACGTGGTTCCAGTATCCATCATTACTGCAGAGCCAACTAGAGACTTGTTGGAGGTACTGTGTCCCCGGTACCAAATACCATCTAGGTTCCATTTCTCTAGGCAGGCGATACCGAAAATGTACACAGACCTCAGAAAAAGAGTCACCAGTGTCCTAAAAAATGCAGCTGTACCCAATGTCCACTTAACCACGGACATGTGGACAAGTGGAGCAGGGCAGGGTCAGGACTATATGACTGTGACAGCCCACTGGGTAGATGTATGGACTCCCGCCGCAAGAACAGCAGCGGCGGCACCAGTAGCATCTCGCAAACGACAACTCTTTCCTAGGCAGGCTACGCTTTGTATCACCGGTTTCCAGAATACGCACACAGCTGAAAACCTCTTACGGCAACTGAGGAAGATCATCGCGGAATGGCTTACCCCAATTGGACTCTCCTGTGGATTTGTGGCATCGGACAACGCCAGCAATATTGTGTGTGCATTAAATATGGGCAAATTCCAGCACGTCCCATGTTTTGCACATACCTTGAATTTGGTGGTGCAGAATTTTTTTAAAAACGACAGGGGCGTGCAAGAGATGCTGTCGGTGGCCAGAAGAATTGCGGGACACTTTCGGCGTACAGGCACCACGTACAGAAGACTGGAGCACCACCAAAAACTACTGAACCTGCCCTGCCATCATCTGAAGCAAGAAGTGGTAACGAGGTGGAATTCAACCCTCTATATGCTTCAGAGGTTGGAGGAGCAGCAAAAGGCCATTCAAGCCTATACAATTGAGCACGATATAGGAGGTGGAATGCACCTGTCTCAAGTGCAGTGGAGAATGATTTCAACGTTGTGCAAGGTTCTGATGCCCTTTGAACTTGCCACACGTGAAGTCAGTTCAGACACTGCCAGCCTGAGTCAGGTCATTCCCCTCATCAGGCTTTTGCAGAAGAAGCTGGAGACATTGAAGGAGGAGCTAACACGGAGCGATTCCGCTAGGCATGTGGGACTTGTGGATGGAGCCCTTAATTCGCTTAACAAGGATTCACGGGTGGTCAATCTGTTGAAATCAGAGCACTACATTTTGGCCACCGTGCTCGATCCTAGATTTAAAGCCTACGTTGTATCTCTCTTTCCGGCAGACACAAGTCTGCTGGGGTTGAAAGACCTGCTGGTGAGAAAATTGTCAAGTCAAGCGGAACGCGACCTGTCAACATCTCCTCCTTCACATTCTCCCGCAACTGGGGGTGCGAGGAAAAGGCTCAGAATTCCGAGCCCACCCGCTGGCGGTGATGCAGGGCAGTCTGGAGCGACTGCTGATGCTGACATCTGGTCCGGACTGAAGGACCTGTCAACGATTACGGACATGTCGTCTACTGTCACTGCATATGATTCTCTCACCATTGAAAGAATGGTGGAGGATTATATGAGTGACCGCATCCAAGTAGGCACGTCACACAGTCCGTACTTATACTGGCAGGAAAAAGAGGCAATTTGGAGGCCCTTGCACAAACTGGCTTTATTCTACCTAAGTTGCCCTCCCACAAGTGTGTACTCCGAAAGAGTGTTTAGTGCCGCCGCTCACCTTGTCAGCAATCGGCGTACGAGGTTACATCCAGAAAATGTGGAGAAGATGATGTTCATTAAAATGAATTATAATCAATTCCTCCGTGGAGACATTGACCAGCAGCAATTGCTTCCACAAAGTACACAGGGAGCTGAGATGGTGGATTCCAGTGGGGACGAATTGATAATCTGTGAGGAGGGGGATGTACACGGTGATATATCGGAGGATGATGATGAGGTGGACATCTTGCCTCTGTAGAGCCAGTTTGTGCAAGGAGAGATTAATTGCTTCTTTTTTGGTGGGGGTCCAAACCAACCCGTCATTTCAGTCACAGTCGTGTGGCAGACCCTGTCACTGAAATGATGGGTTGGTTAAAGTGTGCATGTCCTGTTTATACAACATAAGGGTGGGTGGGAGGGCCCAAGGACAATTCCATCTTGCACCTCTTTTTTCTTTAATTTTTCTTTGCGTCATGTGCTGTTTGGGGAGGGTTTTTTGGAAGGGACATCCTGCGTGACACTGCAGTGCCACTCCTAGATGGGCCCGGTGTTTGTGTCGGCCACTAGGGTCGCTTATCTTACTCACACAGCTACCTCATTGTGCCTCTTTTTTTCTTTGCGTCATGTGCTGTTTGGGGAGGGTTTTTTGGAAGGGACATCCTGCGTGACACTGCAGTGCCACTCCTAGATGGGCCCGGTGTTTGTGTCGGCCACTAGGGTCGCTTATCTTACTCACACAGCTACCTCATTGCGCCTCTTTTTTTCTTTGCGTCATGTGCTGTTTGGGGAGGGTTTTTTGGAAGGGACATCCTGCGTGACACTGCAGTAACACTCCTAGATGGGCACGGTGTTTGTGTCGGCCACTAGGGTCGCTTATCTTACTCACACAGCTACCTCATTGCGCCTCTTTTTTTCTTTGCGTCATGTGCTGTTTGGGGAGGGTTTTTTGGAAGGGACATCCTGCGTGACACTGCAGTGACACTCCTAGATGGGCCCGGTGTTTGTGTCGGCCACTAGGGTCGCTTATCTTACTCACACAGCTACCTCATTGCGCCTCTTTTTTTCTTTGCGTCATGTGCTGTTTGGGGAGTGTTTTTTGGAAGGGCCATCCTGCGTGACACTGCAGTGACACTCCTAGATGGGCCCGGTGTTTGTGTCGGCCACTAGGGTCGCTTAGCTTAGTCATCCAGCGACCTAGGTGCAAATTTTAGGACTAAAAATAATATTGTGAGGTGTGAGGTATTCAGAATAGACTGAAAATGAGTGTAAATTATGGTTTTTGAGGTTAATAATACTTTGGGATCAAAATGACCCCCAAATTCTATGATTTAAGCTGTTTTTTAGTGTTTTTTGAAAAAAACACCCGAATCCAAAACACACCCGAATCCGACAAAAAAAATTCGGTGAGGTTT
The DNA here is from genome assembly GCF_028390025.1 of Pseudophryne corroboree. Lineage (NCBI taxonomy): Eukaryota > Metazoa > Chordata > Amphibia > Anura > Myobatrachidae > Pseudophryne > Pseudophryne corroboree. The sequence goes on from NC_086447.1 coordinate 801,778,358, forward strand.
TGCCAAAACGTGGTCGAACCCAAAACACGGCCGCGGAACCGAACCCAAAACCAAAACACAAAACCCGAAAAATTTCCGGCGCTCATCTCTAGTGACAACATGAAAAAAGTTTTGAGATTTTTGTAATTTTATTAAAAATAAAATACTAAGAAATCACATGTACGTAATTATTCACAGCCTTTGCTCAACACTTTGTTGATGCACCTTTGGCAGCAATTACAGCCTCAAGTCTTTTTGACTATGATGCCAAAAGCTTGGCACACCTATCTTTGGGCAGTTTTGCCAATTCCTCTTTGCAGCCCCTCTCAAGCTCCATCAGGTTGGATGGGAACGGTCAGTGCACAGCCATTTTCAGATCTCTCCAGAGATATTCTATCGGATTCAAGTCTGAGCTCTGGCTGGGCCACTCAAGGACATTCACAGAATTGTACTGAAGCCACTCCTTTGATATCTTGGCTGTGTGCTTAGGGTCGTTGTCCTGCTGAAAGATGAACCGTCGCCCCAGTCTGAGGTCAAGAGCGCTCTGGAGCAGGTTTTCATCCAGGATGTCTCTGTACATTGCTGCATTCATCTTTCCCTTTATCCTGACTAGTCTCCCAGTTCCTGTCGCTGGAAAACATCCTCACAGTATGATGCTGCCACCACCATGCTTCTGTAGGGATGGTATGGGCCTGGTGATGAGTGGTGCCTGGTTTCCTCCAAACATGACGCCTGGCATTCACGCCAAAGAGTTCAATCTTTGTCTCATCAGACCAGAGAATTTAGTTTCTCATGGTCTGAGTCTCCTTCAGGTGCATTTTAGCAAAGTCCAGGCAGGCTGCCATGTGCTTTTTACTAAGGAGTGGCTTCTGTCTTGGTCACTCTACCATACAGGCCTGATTGGTGGATTGCTGCAGAAATGGTTGTCCTTCTGGAAGGATCTCCTCTCTCCACAGAAGAATGCTGTAGCTCTGACAGATTGAGCATTGGGTTCTTGGTCACCTCCCTGACTAGGGCCCGTCTCCCCCGATTGCTCAGTTTAGATGGCCGGGCAGCTCTTGGAAGAGTCCTGGTGGTTCCGAACTTCTTCCATTTACGGATGATGGAGGCCACTGTACTCATTGGGACCTTCAAAGCAGCAGATATTTTTCTGTACCCTTCCCCAGATTTGTACCTCGAGACAATCCTGTCTCAGAGGTCTACAGGCAAATACTTTGACTTCATGTTTGGTTTGTGCTCAGACATGCACCGTCAAGTGTGGGACCTTATATAGACAGGTGTGTGCCTTTCCAAATCATGTCCAATCAACTGAATTTATCACAGGTGGACTCCAATTAAGCTGTAGGAACATCTCAAGGATGATCAGTGGAAACAGGATGCACCTGAGCTCAATTTTGAGCTTCATGGCAAAGGCTGTGAATACTCAACTACATGTGATTTCTTAGTTTTTTATTTTTAATAAATTTGCAAAAATCTCAAAAAATACTTTTTTCACGTTGTCATTGTGTGTATTGTGGCCCTCATTCCGAGTTGATCGCTCGCAAGGCGAATTTAGCAGAGTTGCTCACGCTAAGCCTACGCCTACTGGGAGTGTATCTTAGCTTCTTAAAATTGCGACCGATGTATTCGCAATATTGCGATTACAAACTACTTAGCAGTTTCAGAGTAGCTTCAGACTTACTCGGCATCTGCGTTCAGTTCAGTGCTTGTCGTTCCTGGTTTGACGTCATAAACACACCCAGCGTTCGCCCAGACACTCCCCCGTTTCTCCGGCCACTCCTGCGTTTTTTCCGGAAACGGTAGCGTTTTTATCCACACGCCCATAAAACGGCCTGTTTCCGCCCAGTAACACCCATTTCCTGTCAATCACACTACGTTCGCCAGAGCGAAGAAAAAGCCGTGAGTAAAAATACTATCTTCATTGTAAAATTACTTGGCGCAGTCGCAGTGCGAATATTGCGCATGCGTACTAAGCGGAATTTCACTGCGATGCGAAGAAAATTACCGAGCGAACGACTCGGAATGAGGGCCTGTGTGTAGAATTTTGAGGGAAAAAATGAATTTATTCCATTATGGAATAATGCTGTAACATAGGCCCTCATTCCGAGTTGTTCGCTCGCTAGCTGCTTTTAGCAGCATTGCACACGCTAAGCCGCCGCCCTCTGGGAGTGTATCTTAGCTTAGCAGAATTGCGAACTAAAGATTAGCAGAATTGCGAATAGAAATTTCTTAGCAGTTTCTGAGTAGCTCCAGACTTACTCAGCCATTGCGATCAGTTCAGTCAGTTTCGTTCCTGGTTTGACGTCACAAACACGCCCAGCGTTCGCCCAGACACTCCCCCGTTTCTTTAGACACTCCTGCGTTTTTCCCAGAAACGCCAGCGTTTTTTCGCACACTCCCAGAAAACGGCCAGTTTCCACCCAGAAACACCCACTTCCTGTCAATCACACTACGATCACCAGAACGATGAAAAATCCTCGTTATGCCGTGAGTAAAATACCTAACTTTTGTGTAAAATAACTAAGCGCATGCGCTCTGTGAACCTTGCGCATGCGCAGTAAGCGACTAATCGCAGTATAGCGAAAATCGGCAACGAGCGAACAACTCGGAATGACCCCCATAATGTATACATGTTTGTATTTATTAATTAAAATTTAAGATGCTGCACTTTACAAAAAACTGAAGAGCATACAAAATTGAGTTTTATAGGTCATTTTGTAGTCAGAGTATATTTGTAGCAAAGTGAGGAATGTGCCTGGGGTATTGTTTTACTATTGTGACCCCCAATATACCTAATGAAGATGCTTCTAGGAATCCTCACTCTCCACTTTGTTAACCTTGTACCTTTTGATGATGCAATCCCACAGCCCGTAGCAACATCACAGCACCCTGTACAATGATTGTGGCAATAAACCAAGCTCCATCCATCATATAACATAGGGGTCTATTTACTAAGCTTTGGATGGAGATAAGTGGCTGGAGATAAAGTACCAGCCAATCGGCTCCTGTTATTTCTCAAACCCAGCCTGCGACATGGCAGTTAGGAGCGGATTGGCTGATTCATTTATCTCCGCCTGCTTTATCTCTATCCAAGGCTTAGTAAATAGACCCCATAGAAACATAGAATTTCACAGTAGATAAGAACCACTTGGCCCATCTAGTCTGCCCTAAACACATGTACATGCACACAATTACACACTTTGGTTAATTTTTTTTTCCGGGGAGGAAACTGAAGTATCCAGAAGAAACCCACACAAGCAAGGGGAGAATATACAAAAAGGTTTGAGATTGCCTAAAAGATAAAAAAAAAAGAGGGCAGACTAGATGGGCCGAGTGGTTCTTATCTGTTGTCAAATTCTGTGTTTCAATACAAACTGTGCACAGTTAGGGCCATGGTGGGCATCAAACCCATGACCTAAGTGCTATGAAGCAGTAATGCTAACCACTACACTATCCATACTGCTCATGCATGCATTCAGCGTTGATAAATTTCCGTGGACTGGACGGCACAGTCCTTAGCTGGTTCAAATCATTTCTCACCGGTAGGTTACAGAGAGTTTCGTCTGGAGTCTCCCACAAGTTTCTATACTATCCCCCATGCTATTTGCAGTATACATGCTACCACTGGATGAAATAATAAGATGCTGTGGCCTGGTCTACCACTGCATGGTACACAACTGTACCTGCCATTTGTTCAAGGTACTGGAAACCCAATAACAACCTTAAATAGCTGTCTAGCTGAGCTTCAGGAGTGGATAATGCCAGTTGGCTGCGACTGATGAAACAGAAGTCCTTATGATAGGACCGCAACATCAAAAGACAAGACTGCAGCATAGCCATCCAACTGGATTTAAGCTTGGGGATTCAGATTACAAACCATTGATCATGTGTGAAATCTTGTCCTGGATGGTGGCTTGACACTTAAACATCAGATATCAGCCACAATCAAATACTCATTCTTTCATCAGAGGAACATAGCCAGAATCAAGCACTTAATTCTCTCTGAAGATCCATTAAAAGTCAAACATGCATTTGTACCATCTCGATTAGACTACTGAAATGCCCTCTACCTTGGTCTCCCAGCAAAATAATTGCACTGTTAAGAGCTGGTACAAAAGGCAGCTGCCAGGCTGTTAACCAACCAGCCCAATTCTAGCCACATAACACTCATTCTCTACTCCCTCCACTGGCTGCCAATAAAATGGTGAATCATTTTCAAGATTGTCTTGCTGACTTTCAAAGCACTACATGACCAGGGCACTATGGGGCCCAGAGCGGAGAGAGGCCACCTTCCCTGTCACAGTTACATGTGTTATATATAGGGGTGTACAGTGGGGATTGAAAGTTTGGGCACCCCAGGCAAAAAATCATTTTAATGTGCAAAAAGAAGCCAAGGAAAGATGGAAAAATCTCCAAAAGACATCAAATTACAGATTAGACATTCTTATAACATGTCAAAAAAAGTTTGATTTTATTTCCATCATTTACACTTTCAAAAGAACAGAAAACAAAAAATGGCATCTGCAAAAGTTTGTGCACCCTGCAGAGTTAATACCTTGTACTGCCCCCTTTGCAAGTATCACAGCTTGTAAACGCTTTTTGTAGCCAGCCAAGAGTCTTTCAATTCTTGTTTGAGGTATCTTCACCCATTCTTCCTTACAAAAGTCTTCCAGTTCTTTGAGATTCCTGGGCTGTCTGTGACGCACTGCTCTTTTAAGGTCTAGCCATAGATTTTCAATTATGTTGAGGTCAGGAGATTGTGAAGGCCATGGCAAAACCTTCAGTTTACGCCCCTTGATGTAATCCACCGTGGATTTTGAGGTGTGTTTAGGATCATTATCCATTTGTAGAAGCTAGCCTCTCTTTAACTTCAGCTTTTTCACAGATGGCATCAAGTTAGCGTCCAAAATTTGCTGGAATCTTATTGAATCCATTTTTCCTTCTACTCGTGAAATGTTCCCTGTGCCACTGGCTGCAATACAACCCCAAGGCATGATTGATCCACCCCCATGCTTAACAGTTGGACAGAGGTTCTTTTCATTAAATTCTTTGCCCTTCCTTCTACAAACGTACCTTTGCTCATTCCGGCCAAAAAGTTCTATTTTAACCTCATCGGTCCACAGAACTTTATTCCAAAATGCATCAGGCTTGTCTATATGTTCATTTGCAAACTTCAAATGCTGATTTTTGTGGTGAGGACGTAGAAGAGGTTTTCTTCTAATGACTCTTCCATGAAGACCATATTTGTACAAGTATCTCTTTATAGTGGAATAGTGTACCACAACTCCAGTGTCTGCCAGATCTTCCTGGAGGGATCGTGCAGTCAAACGTGGATTTTGACTTGCTTTTCTCACAATCCTGTGAGCTGTTCTGTCTGATATTTTTCTTGGTTTTCCAGATCTAGCTTTAACTTCCCCTGTTCCTGATGACTGCCATTTCTTAATTACATTCCGAACAGAGGATATGGGCATCTGACAACGCTTTGCTATCTTCTTATAGCCTTCTCCTGCTTTGTGAGCGTCAACTATTCTCAGTTTCAGTGTTCTACACAACTGCTTAGAGGAACCCATGGTGCTGATTGTTGGAGCAAGGTCAGATGAGTCTGGGCTTTTAAAACCTTTGAGATTGACATCACCTGGTCTTTCCAGACGATGATTGAGAACAATCCATGACACTGCCAGGTCTCAGCTGTCCAAAGGGGGCAGTACAAGGTATTAACTCTGCAGGGTGCCCAAACTTTTGCAGACGCCATTTTTTGTTTTCTGTTCTGTTGATAGTGTAAATTATGGAAATAAAATCAAACTTTTTTTGACATGTTATAAGAATGTCTAATCTGTAATTTGATGCCTTTTGGAGATTTTTCCATCTTTCCTTGGCTTCTTTTTGCACATTAAAATAAATTTTTGCCTGGGGTGCCCAAACTTTCGATCCCCACTGTAGCTACCATAGGTACTGTGACTGCCTACCAGTGCAATGCCTCACCTACTGGTGTGATCTCCATCTACTGTGACAGGATCCTCCTGCAGGTGCTGTGACTGCCTACCAGTGTAATGCCTCACCTACTGGTGTGATCTCCACTTCCTTTGACATGATCCTCCTGCTGGTGCTGTGACTGCCTACCAGTACAGTGCCTCACCTACTGGTGTGATCTCCACCTCCTGTGACAAGATCCTCCTGCTGGTGCTGTGACTGCCAACCAGTACAATGCCTCACCTACTGTTGTGATCTCCACCTCCTGTGACAAGATCCTCCTGCTGGTGCTGTGACTGAGTGCCTACCAGTGCAATGCCCCACCTACTGGTGTGATCTCCACCTCCTTTGACACGATCCTCCTGTTGGTGCTGTGACTGCCTACCAGTGCAATGCCTCACCTACTGTTGTGATCTCCATCTACTGTGACAGGATCCTCCTGCTGGTGCTGTGACTGCCTACCAGTGCAATGCCTCACCTACTGGTGTGATCCCCATCTACTGTGACATGATTCTCCTGCAGATGATGTGACTGCCTACCAGTACAATGCCTCACCTACTGGTGTGATCTCCACCTCCTGTGACATGATTTTCCTGCAGGTGATGTGACCGCCTACCAGTGCAATGCCTCACCCACCGGTGTGACCTCCACCTCCTGTGACACTATCCTACTGCTGGTGCTATGACTGCTTACCATGCTGCATTAGCCTTGCTTACTACTACTGTGGGTAATGCTAACAATTTGCTTAAGCCCAATTTGTGTTGGGCCCCGCTTATAGCTGACTTACTCCAACCTACATGAGGCCACTTTTCATATATTTCCAGGGCCAATTTACATTCCCAATCCACCCCTGTCTGGTATGGAAGAAATGTGAATGATAAATCAATGTAAATGTACCAGGAGGTATTGACAAGCCTTTATAACATTATCTTATACTGTGAATTTCTTACCCTGTTTCCAAGACAAATAATTAATTTAACTTGTTAATTAAGTGAAAGGAAGACATTATATTTTCCGGGAGATGTATCAAGCCGCGGAGAGAGATAAAGTTGAGTATTTGCCCAAATCAAATGAAGCTTCTAACTACAGGCATCATTTCATGTACTGTGCTAGATAAGTGACAGAAGATGATTGGGTAGTTTGGACATCTGCACTTTATCTCTCTCCAAGGCTTGATACATCTCCCCAAGAGTGCTGTATATAAAATATATGTTTGGCTGCTATACAGCAGGCCAGGAGCACCAGCAGGACAGTAGAGTAACAGTCATATCAGTAATAATTTGCGGACCCTGTGAAATTAGCATTCAGTAAAGACGGGAGACTCAGTCAATGAATACATAAAACATTTTTTAGTTTATGTTCAAATATAAAACTTTTATTAAGTGGAATATTTAATAATTAATATTTGCGAGACATCTCCAAAAACAGTCGGTTTTGGGGGCTTCCCACAAATATTAACCAGCCCCTGAATGTATGTATTGGGGACGGCAATGGATATTTGAGCTATCTATTGCGTTCCTCCTATTTTGAACACAAAAGAAGCCACCAAAAGTTTCTACAGCAGATGGTAAACTGAAACTCTCCAAGCTCCAGAATGCAAAGCATTTCTGAGCTTGGCCCAGCAGCTAATGTCATTTCTAAATGGCTTTTGTAGCCTGTGGGCTACATTATGCAATAAATCCCAGGAGAAGGATCCTTGGGATCCCTCTGCATTACTGTCTGCTCTCACATACGCAGTCTGACAATTGCACATGTGAAGTAGCGCAGCCGGGGTCTAAACCCAGAAGTAAAGTGATCGCATTATCAATTATTTTACTTCTTATACATTGCAGGGACGGCGTGAGATTGGTACTCATTATGGCATAAAAGCTACACCTCTGGACTCATGAAGAGTCATCCTTCAGCACTCAGGAGAGGAAACCCCCCTTGGGGGGAAACCTCTGGGGAACCATGGCCTCAGGTTCGCCCTTCCCTCTGGGCATTAAGAGGTGTACAAATAGAGAGGTCAGTATGCTATCCCAGCGCACAGGATCCTGGTGGTTGTCATACCAATGCCGGGATCCCAGTACAGAAAAGACTGACAGAGGTGAGTAAGGGGTGTTCTCCCCTCTCCCCACCCCCCTAACCCTGCCTGTCCACAATCTAACCCTAACCTTCCCCCTTTATGCCTAACCCTCCTGCAGAGGTGCCTAATCCTAACCTCCGTCCCTGCTGCCTAAACCTAACCCTTCCTTCCCCGCAGCCTAACCACTCCTGGGGGCGCTTAACCACTCCTGGGGGCGCCTAACCCACCCTACCCACAGCCTAACCCTAACTTCCCCCCACCCGCAGCCTAACCCTATCCTCCCCCTACCCACAGCCTAATCATAACCCCCACCTGATGCCTAAACCTATCCTTCCCTTCCCCGCAGTCTAACCAAACCCGGGGGTCCTTAACCCTAACCCACCCTAACCGCAGCCTAACCCTATCCTCCCCCCACCTGCAGCCTAACCCTCTCCCCACCATCTTAACCCTGCCTGACCACAGTCTAACCCTAACCTCCCCATTTGTGCCTAACCCTCCCGCAGAGGTGCCTAATCCTAACCTCTGTCCCTGCTCCTTAAACCTAACCCTCTCTCTCCCGCAGCCTAACCACCCCCCTCCATCCCTGCTGCCTACACCTAACCCTCCCTCCCTCACAGCCTAACCACCCCCAGGGGTGCCTAACCCTAACCCACCCTACCCGCAGCCTAACCCTAACCTCCCCCCACCCGCAGCCTAAACTTAACCCCCCTGCCTAATGCCTAAACCTAACCCTCCCTCCCACGCAGCCTAACCACCCCCGGTGGTGCCTAACCCACCATATCCGCAGCCTATCCCTTAGCTCCCCCCACCTGCAGCCTAACCCTAACCCCCGCCTGACACCTAAACCTAACCGCCCTTCCTGATGCGTAAACCTATCCCTCCCTCCCCCGCAGCCTAACCACCCCCCCTCCATCCCATGCCTGATGCCTAAACCTAACCCCCCTTGCCCAGCCCTAAACCTATGATCGTGGCGATACGGGCGTCGGTATCCTTGCCCATTTGGAGTTCCAACGTCGGGATTCTGAAGAGTGTCGGGATCCCAGAGTCAGTATTCTGACTGCCGTAAACCCGACAGCCGCCATCTTTACCGCATCTCCTAATAGGTAATGCATATGTCTCAACATTTGGAGCATGTGTCCGCAGCTTTCCTCCCAGGGCAGCTATTCAGGGATCACCCACTGCATGTAGATGAAGAGGAAGAGATGAAAAATCATTGTTAGTGGATGAAAAAGCAGAGAGACAAACTGCAAACAGTGGTGTGGTTGTGTAGAGAGAAAAATCTCTCTATGTAAATATGTTACTCTAACTACTGAGGACATGGAAAATAACTAAAATAAGGACAATTATCCCAAAAGGCCCATTGTTTTTATACAATACACACATTGGGAGGATAAGTTCTCTTATAGTAATTAGTGGGTACCTTCAGAAAATAAATTTGACCATTAAATAATAAAAGCTATAAATTGCTAACATTTAGGGGTCAATCCAATTACGTACGAGTTACCATTGCTGCGACGTTTCAACAGCATCCAAACTCACACCCTTCATGGCCAGATTCAGCCTATGGGGCTACCGGAAAGTGCGGCTGTTGTAAGACAAACTCGCACTTAATTAAACTGACCCCTTAGTTGTTAAATGTGATAAAATAGTACAATATAATAATTGTGTAATTGTGGGCCTGATTCAGTTGTGGTTGTTGAAGCTATCACTGCTGCAATCTTGCCGTTCACAATTGCATCATGAGTCTGAGCAGTCGTAGGCTGAGCAAGTCTCCTAGACACAGGGGGCTCTCCAGCAGCAACACAGGTCGCAATGGGTAATGTATGCACGCACATGTAATGGCCATGGCCGTTCACACGTTTGAACGGACCTGACACGCCTGTATACAGTTAGCCACCCCCGTTACCACCTCAAACACTGACTTCCCGTCAATCACTTTGCGATGGGATCCTCTATGTGAGCTTGATTTCATTTTGTGCGCAGTGCAGCTTACACGCATGCATAGTGAAAAAGCATTGAGGCACTTGGTGCAACAGCAGCTCTGTGTCCGCATCTGAATAAGGCCCCCTGAGCGGTAAGGAGAAGGACTCTACTCTAGGGAAAGGACTATGTCACCTTTATTATATGTAAAGATAGGGAAACAGTCACTTGTTACAGCTCCAATTCACATCATTTATACCATTCTTTACCATTTCATCATTTGGTTATTCTATGGGGGAGATGTATTAAGCACCTGCAGAGTGATAAAGTGGAGAGAGGTAAAGTACCAGCCAATCAGCTCCTAACTGCCATGTTACAGGCTGTGTTTGAAAAATGACAACTAGGAGCTGATTGGTTGTTAGTTTATCTCTCTCTCCACTTTATCACTCTCCCAGGCTTTGTACACCTGCCCCCAGTTCATTGATATACTGTAAATGTCAGCAATTTCACTATCTCCCCCGATCTGTGTTGTTCTTCCCCCGATCTGTATGTTCTGTATCATGCTCTCCCCACCCTTCCTTTTTTTCTGTTCCACAATATGTTCTACATCTCGCAACCCTCAAAAGTGTATGTCCTTCCTCTACATGTCCTAGAGTACCCCACAATTTCTATGTTTTTGTATTGTCCCCCCACACCATCTGTATGTGCTATACCAAGTTGCCCCCTTCTGTATGTTTTGTATTGTCCGCTCTCCCCCACCATAGACCCTATGTTTTGTACTGTGCTCTCAATACCCCCCACCACACACACAATTACACAAGTATGGTAACTTACCTCCTGCATGCTATTCTCCAGTCACTAATTCCTCTGTGACCCCTCCCGTCGTCTTCAACTGACACTTTGCAGATCTCTTTGCCGGTCACCCGACACTCTGCAAATCGCTTTGCCAGAACTTTGCCAAATGATGATCTAAATAGCCAGAATTTCCTGGTCAGACATACTATGTGTATAATTATACTACTACATTTTATTACGTACTTTCATTTTTATTAATTTGCAATTTATCTATTTTATTGACTTTTTATCCAAAACCCAAGATCCTTTCTCATAGAGACCCAAGTTATCTGCTCCAGGTCTTCCCTAGTGCTAGGACCATGTTAGTATCATACACTGGGCCTAATTCAGACCTGATCGCAGCAGCAAATTTGTTCTCTAATGGACAAAACCATGTGCACTGCAGGTGGGGCAGATGTAACATGTGCAGAGAGAGTATGGTAACTTACCTCCTTCATGTTTTTTTTTTGTATATTCTGTTTTTATTCAGGAAAATATAAAGATTACATCACGTTCAAACACAAAAGCAACTACGAGTAAAATTAGGATTAAGTACACTTTTGCCTATGGTAGCAGAGTATTGGGTTGCCTCAGACCCTAGGGATCTGTATAAGTGAAGGCATCGGTACATCATCCTATAGCATCAATACAGTATCCACTTGCCTTCTGTCTATACAATGAATACAGTCGTGGTTTCTGGGTGAGAATAATAGAATAATTATAGGGGAGTGAGGAATAAAGTAAGGAAAAGGAGGGGGAAGGGATAAAAGGTGACTAGTACTGGGGGACTTGCAAACTAAGAAATGGGTGTAGTGCCGTCTTTGTGATCGATCGGTTGCGATGCTAAATCACTTGGTTGCATAGATGTAATCTTTGTAGCCTTTGGAGGAGGTGTATTCCACCCATGGTAGCCACGTGACCATGAACTCTGAGAGTTTGTCTTTAGAAACCAGGAGAATGTTCTCCATGTTCATGTAGTAGTTAATTCTAGTGAACCATAGTTTTCTTGTGGGCGGGGTTGGGGACCTCCATAGAGTGGTGATAACTGCCCGTGCTGCGTTGGATAAGTGGCGGAGCAATGATATTTTATGCTGGGCCAATGGGATAGAGGAGTGGGAAAGCAACCAGAAGGCCGGATCAATAGGGACAGAGGCATGGAGTAAAGCTTGAGAGATGGAAATGACCTCTGCCCAAAAAGGGCGAAGTAGGGGGCAGCTCCACCAAATATGCATTAGGGAGCCGGTGGCGCCAAGGCATCTCCAACATCTGTCCGTCACTCCAGGATACATGAAGTGAAGGAGAGAAGGGTGTCTGTACCATCTCATTAGTAGTTTATATTGGGTTTCCCTAACTTGTATGCACACTGAACTTTTGTGGGATTTGAGGAATATCATCCGCCAATCCTTATCCGTCAATTGAATCCCCAGGTCCCTCTCCCAGGCCTTCTGGAAGGATGTGGGTGTTTGAGCATCAGTGCTTTGTAACAGTTTGTAGAGAGTAGAGACAGTATGCTGGGGGGAACACCTGGAGACACACAACCTCTCAAACTGTGTTAGTTCCCTTGAAGCCTGGAGATATCTATGCCTGGAATGCAAAAAATGTCTAAGCTGTAGATATTTCCAGAAGTCACGCTGTGGGACATCCCATTTTAATCGCACCTCTGAAAACTGCTTAACTCCTGAGGGGGTCGCCAACTGGCCCACTCTAAAGAGACCCGCAAGGGCCCAGTCGCTAAAGTGGGAGGGCGTTAAGCCGAGTAAGAAGTCAGGGTTTGCTAGAAAAGAGGTCAACGGGCCAAAAGCGGAAGAAAGGAAGGGCCAATTGCGTGCTTTTTTCCAGAAAGAGAGGGTTGCGTTGATAGTTGGGTGGGAGGGAGGGGGCCTGGGCAGGGAGGGGAGCCAAGGGAAGATCTCTGGGAATTGCTGCATGTAGAGCCCCTCTAGAGCCACCCACTGTTTGGTATCTCGACTCCTCGTCCAATCCAGAACCCTATTAAGCAAAATTGCCCAATAATAGCCTCTAATATCTGGTAATTGGAAACCGCCACTCCGGGTGGGAGGGATCATGGTGGATCTACTAATTCTGGGTCGTCTCCGAGACCATATGAATTGTTGTATCAAGAGTTGTATGGACTTGAAACAGGAGTCTGGGATCCGTATGGGGAGGGCTTGCAATTTGTATAGCAGCTTAGGGAGAGTATTCATTTTTACAACGCTTACTCTCCCCAGCCATGAGAGTGGTTTAAGATACCATCTGCTATAATCAGCTCTAAGTGTTCGGAGAAGGGGTGCGAAGTTCAAATTAAACAAACAGGTCAAGTCTCTCGGCAGCTGTATACCCAGATAGGATAGGTGAGAGGTGTTCCAAGTGAAGGGGAAGGATCGCTTAAGTTTAGTCACAGTGTCGGGGGGTGCGGAGAAGTTCAGGGCGCAGGATTTGGACATGTTAATCTTAAAGTTGGAGAGTTGCCCAAAATGGGTCAGTTCTTGCATGAAGTGGGGAAGGGAGGAGATCGGGTGTGTTATTGTGGCCAATAGGTCATCAGCAAACAGGGAGAGTTTGTGATCTGTATCTCCAACCTTCAGGCCTGTGATGTAGTCATTGGCCCTAATAGCCCTCGCGAAGGCTTCAATACAGAGGACAAAGAGTAAAGGGGATAGTGGGCATCCCTGTCGTGTCCCATTACTTATACAGAAGGGTTCGGATAAGGATCCATTGATTCGGACTCGGGCTGTGGGTGATCTGTAGAGTCCCATAATTCTGCCAAGTGCTAGGGGACCCAGTCCGATGTGCCCCAACACAGACCTCATAAAGCCCCAGCTAACTCTATCGAAAGCCTTTTCGGCGTCGGTAGACAATAACACGGTAGGGGGGCCCCCCTGGGATGCTATATGAATTAGGCTCAGAACCTTAGTGGTATTGCCTTTGGCCTCGCGGTTCGGGACAAAACCCACCTGATCGTTATGGATCAGGGAGGGCAGGAGTGCATTTAGTCTATTCGCCATTAATTTTGCAAACAGCTTGGAATCGACGTTTAGAAGAGATATGGGCCTATAGCTGGAGCACACCGAGGGGTCCTTGCCGGGTTTAGGCAGTACAGAGATGTGGGCCTCCAGGGATTGGCTTGAAAAATGGGTATCTGCGGAGATGGAGTTAAAGGCCTGGAGAAGGTAGGAGGAGAGGAGGTCTTTGAATTGTTTATAGTATGCAAGTGTGAAGCCGTCCGGCCCCGGGCTCTTACCAGAGGGTGTCGAGGCCAGGGCATCCTCCAGCTCTAGCTGGGTAAAGGGTTGTTCTAGTGCCTCTCTGTCCGCAGGTGTTAGGACCGGATAGGATACCTTTTCTAAATATGCTTTCGCCTGTAGGAAGTTATAGGGAGTGGCTGTGTCGTCGGCTCTGTTCTCTAGATTATATAGAAGGGAATAATATTGTTTAAAGCACGCAGCAATTTCAGGGGTCTTGAATCGGAGGGATCCTCCGTTGTCTTTTATGTTGTTAATGTACAGAGATGTGCGTTGAGCTTTAAGAGCCTGGGCCAGGAGGCGGCCAGGTTTGTTGCCCCACTGGTAGTATTTAGAGTTACATTTGCGGACAGAGAGCTGAATACTATCTGTGAGGGTTTTTTTCAATTGGGCATGGGTATCAATTAGTTCTAGGTAATCGGTTTCCGAAAGGGACATTTTGTGTGAGGACTCGAGGTGGTGAAGTCGTTCTAGTAGTTTAGTGATTAGTGCTGACCTCTGTTTCTTCATAAACGTCCCCATATTGGTCCTGTAGTAGTAACTCATTAAGGCGCCAAGTCCATTGGCCCCTCCTTCATGTTATACTCCAGTCATTACTACCTCTGCGACCCCTCCCGTCGTCTTCAACTGACACTTTGCAGATCACTTTGCCAGTCACCCGACACTCTGCAAATCTCTTTGCCAGATGATCTAGAAAACACAAAAGACTATCATTAAGCATAGTACTAGTTTAAGTACAATAAAATGTCCATGAGTCAACCAGTTTCCCGATGTTCCTTCAACCAAACAAGATACTTTCAAAGTTATCAATAGCCCATTTATCTATTTTATTAACTTTTTCATCCCAAAGCCACGATCCTGCCTCATAGAGACCCAGGTTATCTGCATCCCCTGTATGTGTGCTTATCCTCCATACTGCCCTCTTTATTCCTACAACGCTACATTTTTATTCCTAAATATGTCGTTCCTTCCTGCGCTTCTCCTATTTATGTGTCCTTGTACCTGTATTCCAGTTCTGTCTATCTTGTCTTGCATTTCAGCTAACTATACTGCACTCTGTCTTCCTTACCCCTCTCCATCATACCCTGCTATGTAGGACTCACCTCCTCCTACCTATCTTCCTGCATGGAAACTGGAAACATCAGCAGCTGTAGATAGAATGTTACAGGAAGAAGCATTGTGATGTCACGGGCTAGTGATGTCACAGGCTAGGTGTGATGTCACAGTAACCAGCAGCAAAGCTACAGAGTTACAGCTATCTTACATATACATTTTCTACGTGGTAAAAAGAGATGAGAACTCCAGTGCGCAATTAAAACCAAAGATGCAGCCCAAATGAGTAGAACAAAAAAGTGTACATCCAAAACACTGAGATCAATAGTAGGGAGAGGGTGTTATACACACATGTGGCGCTCAAAGGAAAAAATATTTCACCATAAGTTAGATGTAATACTGAAACAATAATCACCACAAAAGTTCAAAATGGTGTTGTTTCCACCGTCTCTGTATTTGTACTTGGGGAATATAATGTGACCACCTCCACACAGCAGATGTTGGCGGTTGGACACAGAGACAAAAAAAAAGGGTATATAGTGCAGTAATCCTTTTCAAGTGATGAATTTAATAAACTGATGCACTTACAAACACACAAATATAAAACAGCATTTCACAGATAGATCCATTGGCATGCAGCTCAGCACAAGATGACAGCCTTCAGGTATTTCTCGACGTGAAAAATTGAGTAAGGCTAGCTTAAATCTGTAAGATAAAATGTGCCTGCCTCCACACAGTGTGTGTAAGGGGTGCAGGCACATAGATCGCAAGAATATAGGGGGTCATTCCGAGTTGTTCGCTCGCTAGCAGATTTTAGCAGCATTGCACACGCTAGGCCGCCGCCCTCTGGGAGTGTATCTTAGCTTAGCAGAATTGCGAAGAAAAGATTAGCAGAATTGCGAATAGAAATTTCTTAGCAGTTTCTGATTAGCTCGAGACTTACTCACAGATTGCGATCAGGTCAGGCCGTTTCGTTCCTGGTTTGACGTCACACACACGCCCAGCGTTCGGCCAGCCACTCCCCCGTTTCTCCAAACACTCCCGCGTTTTTCCCTGACACGCCTGCGTTTTTCCGCACACTCCCAGAAAATGGCCAGTTTCCGCCCAGAAATACCCACTTCCTGTCAATCACACTCCGATCACTTCAACGATGAAAATTCTTCGTTCGGACGTGAGTAAATCTACTAAGTTTTGTGGTAAAATACTTAGCGCATGCGCACTGCGTACCATGCGTATGCGCATTTTTGCCTTAATCGCTCCGTTGTGAAAATCGGCAACGAGCGAACAACTCGGAATGACCCCCATAGTGCAGTGATCCTTTATAGAAGACACGGATTTAATAAAATATACACTTACAAACAAAAAGGATTAAATAGCATGGTACTATATTCCAAAGAGGCACAGCAGCTCAACAAACAGCAAACAAACCCTCGGGTCCTGTTTGTTGAGCTGCTGTGCCTCTTTGGATTATTGTACCATGATCTTTAATCCTTTTTGTTTGTAAGTGTATCACTATGCATTCTTAGAGCATTAAACTGTATAATGTAGTTAGGCCTAAACCACACACAGGTCAATTTGTGTCTGTGTAAAACGATTATAATTGGTTTCCAGGGAACATGATACATGAGCTGTTCATTTTCACCATATATATATGAACTAGGTGATTCATCGCGCCCTACGGGCGCTCTTCACACCGTCGTTAGGGGCTACGCCCACCGTTAACCCCTGCACGCCTTTGAACATACGCAGGCTGGTAGATAACAGAACCAGAAATGTAGGACAGTATAGAGGGCATACAGAAATGGGTTACGGTTGAGAAAAGGTAGACAGGTGTAGAGGGGGAGAAAGGGAATGTACAGAAAAACGCTGTGCGATGGGTAAAGGATAGGGAGAAGCAGGGTGGTAGGGAGAGGATAAAGAGAAGGAAGGTGTTAGACAGAAAATAGCGTTGCAAGAGGCTACGACCTGTTAACCCCTGCACGGGCTTCAGCTGTGCTATAATTGTTATTATATGGAGTATTACCTTCACAAAAGTTTATGCTATTGGGTAAATATTGCAAGGGGGAAGGGCATGCAATTGTCAAGGGGACGTAGCCCTTTGTGAGGGCGTGAAGAGTGGCCGCAGGGCACAATGAATAACATAGTGTAGTATATACTGCTAGTGTATGTAGCGCAGCTTATACACACAGTGGCCACAGGTATCAGAGCCGCATATACACACAATGGACACAGGTAGCTGAGCCGCTTATACACACAATGGCCACAGGTAACGGAGCCGCGTATCCACACAGTGGCCAGAGGTAGCAGGCCAGCTTATACACCCAATACTCACAGGTAGCAGAGCCGCTTATACACACAATACCCACAGGTAGCAGAGCCGCTTATACACACAGCGCCCACAGGTAGCAGTGCAGCTTATACACACAGTGGCCACAGGTATCAGAGCCACGTATCCACACAGTGGCCAGAGGTAGCAGGGCAGCTTATACACACAATACCCAATGGTAGCAGAGCCGCTTATACACACAGCGCCTACAGGCAGCAGAGCCGCTTATACACACAGTGCCCACAGGTAGCAGAGCCGCTTATACACACAGCGCCCACAGGTAGCAGAGACGCTTATACACACAGTGCCCACAGGTAGCAGAGCCGCTTATACACACAGTGCCCACAGGTAACAGAGACGTTTATACACAACGTGCCCACGGGTAGCAAAGCAGTTTATATACACAATGACCACAGGTAGCAGTGTTGCTTATACACACAATGGCCCCCGGTAGCAGTGCCACTTCTACACACAATTCCCATAGGTAACAGAGGCGCTTATACACACAGTGGCCACAGCTAGCTGAGCCGCTTATACATACAATGGCCACAGGTAGCAGCACCACTTATACACACAATGGCCACTTTTAGCAGCACCGCTTATACACACAATGGCCACTGGTAGCAGTGTCACTTATACACACAATGGCCACAGGTATCAGCACCACTTATACACACAATGGCGACAGGTAGCAGTGTCATTTATACACACAATGGCCACTGGTAGCAGAGCCGCGTATACACACAGTGCCCACAGGTAGCAGCGCCACTTATACACAATGGCCACAGGTAGCAGTGTCGCTTAGACACATAATGACCACAGTATTGCTTTTTTTAATTAATCCAATGTCCACTGGTGGCATCTATACTCACAGAAGTTCAGTGTGTGTGTGGGGTGTTTGGAAAGGGGGTGGGTTCAGTGAGGTGGAGGTGCCTATCCGTGCCGCTGATCACCCTGATTCAGGGAATCACTTGTAGCGGCTGCGGATGGTGTCCAAGGTGCTACGCGTGGTGGAGGTGTGGGTGCGGGAGGGGGTCCAGAGGTGTTGCGGGTGGTGGAGGGGTGGGTGCAGTGGCACGGATGGCGGAAAGGGTGCAGAAGTGCTGTGGGTGGGGGAGGGGTAGGTGTGGAGGGGGCGCGGATGGGGGAGGGGGTGCGGGTGGGGAAGGTGTGGGTGTGGAAGGGGAGTGTAGATGCTGTTGGAGGGGGAGGGGTGGGTGCGGGGGGCTGTGGATAAAGGAGGGGGTCTGGAGGTGGTGTGCATGGGGGAGGGGTGATGTAGTGGGAGTGTGTTTGGGGAGGTGGGGTTGCAGGGGGGTGAGGTTGGGTTCTAGAAGTGCTGCGGGTGGAGGAGGGGTGGCTGCAGGGGAGCCATGGATGGGGTCCGGAGGTGCTGTGGGAGATGGTCCAGAGGTGCTGCGGGTGGGGGAGGTGTGGTAGGTCCACGAATGGGGGAAGGTGTCTATAGATGATGTGGGTGGGGGAGGGGGCCGAGGGGCTGGGGGAGTGGCGGCTGCGGGGCGTGGTGGGGGTCCGGATGCACTGTGGGCAGGGGAAGGGGCGGAGGGTGCTGCAGGTGTGGGTGCTACGGGTGGGGGAGGGGGCGGGAGTGCAGCGGGTGGGAGGGGGATGTTGTGGATGGGGGGGCGTGTGCCGTGGGTGGGGGGCAGATGTGGTGGATGCTGTTGGTGCCGCGGGTGGTGGAGGGGTGGGTGGGGTGGAGGGTGTGGGGGTGTAGCGGGGGGGAGAGGTGGGTATGGGGGTGCCGTGGGTGGGGGAGGGGTGGCGGGTGCTGCAGGTGTGGGTGCTACGGGTGGCGGAGGGACGTGTTCCGCGGGTGGGGGGCGGATGTGGTAGACGCTGTGGGTGCCGCGGGTGGGGGAGGTGCGGGTGGGGTGGAGGGTGAGGGGGGGAGAGGTGGGTATGGAGGTGGGTTGGGGGAGGGTAGGGTGGAGGGTGCGGGGGTGTAGCGGGGGGAGAAGTGGGTATGGGGGTTGGGGAGGTACGGGTGTGCCGTGGGTGGGAAAGGGGTGGGGGTTTTGCGGGTTGTGGGTGATACGGGTAGGGGAGGGGGCGGGACTGCCGTGGGTGGGGGAGGGGCATGTGCCGGAGGTGGGGGCCGGATGTGTTGGGTGCCATGGGTGGGGAAGGGGCGGGGGTGCTGCGGGCGGGAGTGCCGTGGATGGGGGAGGGACGGGGGGTGCTGCGGGTGTGGGTGCTACGAGTGGGGTAGGGGACGCGAGGCGGATGTGGTGGATGCCGCGGATGTGGTGGATACTGTGGGTGGCGCGGGTGGGGGAGGTGCGGGGGTGCAACAGGTGGGGGAGGGGGCGGGAGTGCCGTGGCTGGAGGAGGGGCGGGGGGTGCTGCAGGTGTGGGTGCCGCTGGTGGGAGGGTGCGGGGTGGCGCGGGGCGGGTGGGGTGGAGGGTGCGGGGGTGTAGAGGGGGGGTATGGGGGGCGGGGGTGCCGCGGGTTGTGGGTGCTATGGGTGGGGGAGGGGGCGGGAGTGCTGCAGGTGGGGGAGGGGCATGTGCCGTGGGTGGGGGAGGGATGTGGTGGGTGCTGCGGGTGGGGTGGAGGGTGCGGGGGTGTAGCGGGGGGAGAGGTGAGTATGGGGGTGAGGGAGGTGCGGGGGGTGCTAGGGGTGGGTAGGAGTGCAGCGCACGGGGGAGGGGCGTGTGCCGCGGGTGGGTGCTGATGTGGTGGATGCTGTGGGTGCCGCGGGTTGGGGAGGGGCGGGTGGGGTGTAGGGTGCGGGGGTGTAGCAGGGTGGGGGAGGTGCGGGGGTGGTGCGGGTGGGGTAGGGGGTGCTACGGGTGGGGGAGGGAGTGCAGCGGGCGGGGGTGGGCGTGTGGTGCGAGTGGGGGGGCAGATGTAGTGGATGCTGTGGGTGTCGTGGGCGGGGGAGGTGCGGGGGGAGAGGTGGGTATGGTGGTGGGGTAGGGGCTGGTGGGGTGGAGGGTGCAGGGGTGTAGTGGGGGGGAGAGATAGGTATGGGGGTGGGGGAGGTGCGGGGGTGCTGCGGGTGGGGGAGGGGCAGGGGTTTTGTTTGCGGGTTGTGGGTTATACGGGTGGGGGAGGGGGTGGGAGTGCCTCGGGTGGGGGAGGAGCGTGTGCTGGGGTGGGGGATAGATGTGGTGGGTGCGGCGGGTGGGGAAGGGGAGGGTGGGGGCGCGAGTGTCGCGGGTGGGGGAGGGGCGGGGGTTGCTGTGGGTGTGGGTGGTACGGGTGGGGGAGGGGGTGGGAGTGCCGACGTTGGGGGCGGATGTGGTGGATACTGTGGGTGCCGCAGGTGGGGGAGCCGCGGGTGGGTTGGAGGGTGTAGCGGGGGGAGAAGTGGGTATGGGGGCGGGAGAGGGGCAGGGGTGCCGCGGGTGGGGGAGGGGCGGGGGTGCCGGGGTTTGAGGGTGCTACGGGTGGGGGAGGGGGCGGGAGTGGTGCGGGTGGGGGAGGGGCGTGTACCGTGGGTGGAGGACAGATGTGGTGGGTGGTGTGGGTGCCACGGGTGGGGGAGGAATGGGGGGGTGCTTCAGGTGTGGGTGCAATGGGTGGGGGAGGGGGCGAGAGTGCCGTGGGTGGGGGAGGGGCGTCTGCCGCGGGTGGGGGAGGGGCGGGAGTGCCGCGGGTGGGGGAGGGGCAGGGGGTGCTTCAGGTGTGGGTTATACGGGTGGGGGAGGGGGCGGGAGTACCGCGGGTGGGGGAGGGGCGTTTGCCGCGGGTGGGGGAGGGGCGGGAGTGCCGCGGGTGGGGGCGGGGTGGGGGGTGCTTCAGGTGTGGGTGCAATGGGTGGGGGAGGGGGCGAGAGTGCCGCGGGTGGGGGAGGGACGTCTGCCGCGGGTGGGGGAGGGGCGGGAGTGTCGCGGGTGGGGGAGGGGCTTCAGATGTGGGTGCAATGGGTGGGGGCGGGAGTGCCGCGGGTGGGGGAGGGGCGTCTGCCGCGGGTGGGGGAGGGAGTGCCGCGGGTGGTCGAGGGGCGCTGCAGGTGTGGGTGCCGCGGGTGGGGGGCGTATATTGTGGAGGCTGTGGGTGCCGCGGGTGGGAGGGGGGCTGGTGCGGCAGGCCGAGGTCGTCCACAGCATTTTCAGCCGCACTGTCTGGCAAGACTCACCGGCTGCAGTGTCACAACTCACCAGGGTGCAGGGAATGTACGGGGAGGAGGGAAAGAGGGGACTGGGCGGAGATGGGGAGGGACTGGGCGGGGATGGGCGGACCGAGGGAGGGGACTGTTCCTGGCCTGCATCCAGCCACACAGATCTGTGCCTGTGACTCCGCCCAGCGTTAGAAATGCAGGCACAGAGTCACAGGGCTAATATATAGGAGATTATGGCCCTCATTCCGAGTTTTTAGCTCGCTAGCCGCTTTTCGCAGCAATGCACACGCTAAGCCGCTGGCCTCTGGGAGTGAATCTTAGCTTAGCAGAATTGCGAACGAAGTATTCGCAATATTGCAAAAAGATTTTTCTTTGCAGTTTCTGAGTAGCTCGAGACTTACTCTTCCAGTGCGATCAGTTCAGTGCTTGTCGTTCCTGGTTTGACGTCACAAACACACCCAGCGTTCGCCCAGACACTCCCCCGTTTCTCCAGCCACTCCCGCGTTTTTCCCCGAAACGGCAGCGTTTTTTCCACACTCCCATAAAACGGCCAGTTTCCGCCCAGAAACACCCACTTCCTGTCAATCACACTACGATCAGCAGAACGAAGAAAAAACCTTGTATTGCCGTGAGTAAAATACCAAACTTCTTAGCAAATTTACTTGGCGCAGCCGCAGTGCGAACATTGCGCATGCGCAGTTAGCGGAAAATCGCACCGATGCGAAGGAAAAGAACGAGCGAACAACTCGGAATGAGGGCCTATATTTATTTATTTATTTATTTATTAGCAGTTTCTTATATAGCGCAGCATATTCCGTTGCGCTTTACAATTAGAACAACAATTATAGAACAAAACTGGGTAAAGACAGACAGACAGACAGAGGTAGGAAGGCCCTGCTCGCGAGCTTACAATCTATAGGGAAATAGGCATTGATACACAAGGATAGATGCTACTTGTCACATAATGGTTCCCCAGGTTGCTAGGTTCTTAATGGGTTGTATATGATATGATCACCCAGCAATGTTGGAAGACAAAATGTGAGTTTATGTGGACTGTACAGAGGGGATGTAACTTGATAGGGAAGCTGTGAAGGTTATGTGTGTGGGTCAGAAATTTGGTAGGCTTGTCTGAAGAGATGAGTTTTCAGAGAACGTTTAAAGGTTTGGAGACTAGAGGAGAGTCTTATTGTGCGTGGGAGTGCATTCCACAGAGTGGGTGAAGCCCGGGTAAAGTCCTGTAATTTTGAGTGGGAACAGGTAATACATGTGGATGAGAGACGCAGATCTTGTGCAGAGCGGAGAGGTCTGATAGGGAGATATTTTGAGATGAGTGAGGAGATGTATGATGGTGCAGTTTGGTTAATAGCCTTGTATGTAAGTAAAAGTATTTTATATTTGACACGGTAGAATACCGGTAACCAATGGAGGGACTGACAGAGCGGATCAGCAGATGAAGAACGTCTGGCGAGGAAGATTAGCCTCGCAGCTGCATTTAAAATGGATTGAAGTGGTGATAGCCTATGTTTGGGAAGACCAGTAAGGAGACTATTACAATAATCAATGCGGGAGATGATGAGTGCATGAATTAGAGTTTTTGCAGTGTCTTGTGTAAGATAAGGGCGTATTTTGGATATGTTTTTAAGGTGCATGTAACATGATTTAGAGACAGATTGAATGTGTGGAACAAAGGACAGTTCAGAGTCAAGGGTGACACCTAGGCAACGAGCTTGTGGGGTGGGGTGGATAGTTGCATTGTCAACAGTTATAGAGATATCAGGTTGGTAACTACTCTTAGCTGGTGGGAAAATAATTAATTCGGTTTTGGAAATGTTGAGTTTGAGGTGGCGAGATGACATCCAAGATGAAATGGCAGACAGGCATCCAGTGACACGAGCCAATACTGGTGGTGACAAATCTGGGGAGGATAGGTAGATTTGAGTATCATCAGCATACAAATGATACTGAAATCCAAAGGAGCTGATTAGTTTACCAAGAGAGGAGGTATAGATTGAGAAAAGCAGAGGACCTAAGACTGAGCCTTGCGGTACTCCAACTGATAGAGGTAGAGAAGAGGAGGTAGAATCAGAGAAGTGAACACTGAAAGAGCGATTAGATAGGTAGGATGAGAACCAAGAAAGGGCTGTATCCTGAAGACCTAGGGATTGTAGTGTTTGTATGAGAAGAGAGTGGTCAACAGTGTCAAAAGCAGCAGAGAGATCTAGAAGAATAAGTAGTGTGTAATAGCCTTTTGATCTAGCAGTGACTAGATCATTCACTACTTTGGTCAGTGCCGTCTCTGTGGAGTGTTGGGCACGAAAGCCTGACTGAAGTGGATCCAATAAGTTGTGCGAGTTAAGAAAGTGTGTAAGGCGAGTGTAGGCAAGCCTCTCAAGTAGCTTGGAGGGACTGGGTAGCTGGGAAATGGGACGGTAGTTAGAGAGTGTGTTTGGGTCAGAGTTGTGTTTTTTTAGAATGGGAGTAATGACTGCATGTTTAAACAGAGAGGGAAAGATACCAGTAGAGAGAGAGAGATTACAGATTTTAGTTAAGGTTGGGATAAGCACAGGAGACAAAGTTTTACTGACCTGTGAGGGTATAGGATCAAGAGGAGAGGTAGTGGAGTAGGAGGATGAAAAGAGTGTTGATACTTCATCTTCACTTGTGGGATCAAATGAAGAGAAAGTGCCAGAGGGTTCAGGTAGGGAATTGAGCAGGTCACTGGCTGAGTTAGAGCATACCATTTCATCTCGGATTTTATCGATCTTATCCTTGAAGTAGGAAGCAAGTTCTTGTGCACGGATAGTAGCTAGTGGGGGAGGTGAGGGAGGGTAAAGAAGTGATTTAAATGTATTAAAAAGTCGCTTGGGGTTGTTGGCATGATAAGAGATGAGAGATTGGAAATATGTTTGTTTGGCAGTGTCCAGGGCCTGACGATAGGAGTGGTAGGTAGTCTTATATGTGAGAAAGTCACTTGGATTCTGAGATTTCCGCCACTGACGTTCTACTTTACGTGACAGTTTTTGTAAGTGTCTTGTTGATTTAGAATGCCATGGTTGGCATCTAAGCCTACGTGGAGTGTGATGGGTAGCTGGAGCCACTTCATCAAGGGCACTCTCTAGGGTCTGGTGCAGGTGTGATACAGCAGTGTCAGGTGTAGTAAATGTAGAGATTGGTGAGAGCAGTTGTTGCAGAGAAGTGGAAAGTTGTTGAAAATGTATATTGTTAGTATTTCTGCGGGTTAGAGGAGGCTTGCTTGGTTTTAGTGTCCTAGAATTTAAAGTAATAGAAGAGATTGTGAAGGTGATCAGGTTGTGATCTGCTATAAAGCAGCACACATTGCTCTTTCATAAGTGAAATACATAGCTAGCATTGGGAGCCCAATATATATATATATAATGTTTTAATCTTGTTCCTAATCCACTCTCCTTTATTCTATATTCTCATCCTTCAGCCGTAGCCCTTGCCCACTCTTTATTGACCATCACTGAGATTAGCTCTTCCCTCTCCGTATTAAACCAAACAGTAAGGGCTTGTATACACAGGCGTTAATTAAGGCTTTCAACACGCAATTGTAAGGTCTGATAAACATGTTGTAAATATGTTATATCTGAAGAGAGTTCCAAAAATGGTAGAAGAGAATGGACCTGAACACAAACACTTCCTAACTGGTGGTTGCTTTGTATAAATTTCACCATTGCTTCTAGCACTGACTACCATTTACACTCAGTATAATACTGTATAATAGAGTTCAATGGGTACACTCATTAACACATACATAGCACATTATGCTGCAAGGAGGCCTGGAGAACATGTCCTACGCTCTGTGAGTTTGCGTCCAACAGCTGTTATTTTTAATAGCCCATGTGTATGAGCGGCGGGAAGGGGGGCATCAAGTCTCCATTATTATTATTATTAGTAGTAGTATTAGTATTATTATTAACCATTATTTATATGGTGCCACGAGCGTTCTGTAGCACCTAACAAAGTACATAAACAAATGAACAAAACAAGAAAACAGATGAGGTAGACAGTGAGAGTGGAATAGAGGGTCAGGCTGAGAGATGGCTGCGTTTGATGAAGAAGTGGGTCTTGAGAGCCCATTTGAAGTTTTGTAGAGAGGTGGAGAGTCTGATGGGGAGAGGAAAAGAGTTCCAGAGACAGGGAGCAGCACGTCCAAAATCTTGGAGGAGGGAGAAGGAGGAGGTCATCAGTAGGCATGCATTTGTGGAGTGAAGAGGACGGACGGGAGTGTAAAGGGAGATAAGGTCAGAGATGTATACTGGTGAGGAATGGTTGAGGGCTTTGTGAGTGTGAGAATCTTGAATTGGATTATGAAGGGGAAACAAAGCCAGTGTAGGGCTTGTAAGAGAGGGGAGGTGGACATAGTAAGTTTGGAGAGGAAGATGAGTTGGGCAGTAGCAGCACTGAAGATTAAACGGAGTGGAGAGAGGTGTTTGTCAGGGAGGCCATATAAGAAGAGATTACAGTAGTCCAATCTGAGAATGACCAGTGAGTGGATGAGGGTCATAGTAGCATCTAGGGAAGGCATGTCCAAACTGCATCCCTCCAGCTGTTGAGAAACTACACATTCCAGCATGCCCTGACACAGCTTTAGCATTCTCTGACAGCAAAACTGTCAGTGCATGCTGGTATATGTAGTTTCACAACAGCTGGAGGGCCGCAGTTTGGACATGCCTGATCTAGAGTAAGAAAGGGTCTGATCCTGTAAATATTTTTGAGATGGAAATGGCAGGACTGCGAGAGATACTGGATGTGTGGTTTGAACGAGAGGCAGGAGTCAAGGATAACTCCAAGACGGTTTACTTGGAAGCTTGAGGAGATAGTTGTGCCGCCAATAGATAATGAAGTTGTGAGAGGTAAGGGTCTGCGGGAGGGTCGGAAGATGTTTAGCTTAGTCAGTCTTAGACGTGTTAAGTTTTAGTGCTGGGACATCCAAGAAGAGATAGCAGAGAGACAGTTAGAGAAATGAATCAGGAGAGAGAGATACAATTTGAAATTATGTATCAAATATGGCCTCTTTTGTATTGGCGAATACATATTTTGAGCTCACAACCTGACCCCACCCTCACACCCACTACTTCTGTATGATTCTCTACCCCACAGGTTCTCAAACTCGGTCCTCAGGACCCCACACGGTGCATGTTTTGCAGGTCTCCTCACAGAATCACAAGTGAAATAATTAGCTGCACCTGTGGGCCTTTTAAAATGTGTCAGTGAGTAATTAATACACCTGTGCACCTGCTGGTTTACCTGCAAAACATGCACTGTGTGGGGTCCTGAGGACCGAGTTTGAGAACCACTGCTCTACCCTAATTGAGCTTCAAACTCCTACTGAATTGTGTGTATATAAAGGTAAGAGAAATAACTAAAACCTAACTGAAAACATTTTAATAATAATAATAATAATAATAATAATAATAATATCATACAAAATAAAAGTAAAAATTATTGATGTGTAAACTGAGCAGCTTACCACCACTCGTGCCCTAGGCCAAGGCTTACATTTTATGGATTCCGGTTCTGATCACAATGACTAACTCTTTTGGCTACAATACCTTTAGCATTCCTTTTGTTCAAAATGTAATTCTGTATAGCATAAGTTGCCATAAAGTATGTAAAAATTAACCATTGTCTCAAATAAATTTCAACTTATTATATTGTATTTGCATTTGTTGCTACACTTACACATTCTTGTGGCATCCACAATCCTACTGAGATCAGGATTTTATTGAGACTAGTGAGAGCTGTGATCTAATTGGTTGATGTGTGTTACAGTCATAGGTGTGCGCAGGGGGGGTTCCTGGTGCGCACAGGCACCCCCTAATGTCTGGCACCCGATCTCACATGCCTGATGCAGCGATTGCCGAGCAGGCTGATTACTGTCCCCTCTGCGCTGCACCCTGTCAGGACTGCATTACTGACCGGACGCCTGGTTTAATCAAGGGTGCCACTGACACCGCTTTCAAATTCCCAGCTCCACCTCCATGTACAAAAACTGTGATGTGACGTGATTATGTCATGCTGCTTGCATGCCCACCCGTCACACCCGCCACATACACACCTCTCTCCTTCTATGCTATGCCAACGCCAGCCACTGATGAGGATCAGCATGCAGCCAGTGTTCCTCTTAGGAAGACAAATTCAATACTGGCAGGCGGTCGGCAGCAGCATTAACACGTCACTCGTTTTTCCAGCAGCAGCAGTACTAGTCTGCGACTGTCAGTGTCAGTTTAGTTACCGACTTGTAAGTAAGCTGCTGCAGCTTGCAGGGGAAAGAGAGGGGGAGCCAGATGAGGCTGAGGAGGAGCAGTGTAATTGCAGTGAGTGCCATCAGGGGTGTTTGTTTGGTGCACACCACAACATCTGGCAATGTACCTGCTTTATTAGGATTGGTACAAAGGTGGATATTTTATATGCATTGACCATCGATAGATGGTGCTAGACACGCCCAAAAAGCGATGCTAGACACACCCCTCCGACGGTGCACCCCCTAATAAAATGAGCTGCGCACGCCAGTGGTTACAGTCATATATTAGCCCTTTCATACCCGCAATTTGCAAATGCCCTCACTGAAATGAAACTTTCACCTATTGTGCAGCCTCTGTCAGTCATCACTTCACTTTATTTATGACTATGTATTTAAGTAATATACTAAGTTACAGTGTGTAATTACAGCACTACACGGCAGACTTTATTATCATTTAAAATTTGCTACAGTACTTGTAACTTGTTGCGTAACCTGTAAAATCAGACCGAGTCTACACGTGCACTCAATATATTCAGTTTTAAATTACTATATATACAGTCACAGGATGTGGCCTGCGACTACACCCTGTAACTATTCAAATATATATATATTTTAATTATTATAATTTTTTTTAGATTCAACATACTAATAGTATCATGCTGTCAGGGCAGGAGTGCGGACAGAGGTTGGGATATCAACACTGGCAGACGCAGGTGTGGTGTTCCACTGCATCGCAGGATACTGCATGTAAGCTGTTTTTATAAGGGAAGAAACAAAAAAGACCAAAATAGCTCTTGTGGAGACCAATATAGCGCTTGCGGAGCCCTTTATTTAGAAAGTGGTCTCGTATTAACTACGTTTTCCTGCTGCTAGCCTTAACCTTTGTTTGTTGTTATAATCCTTTTCTAATGCCTGTACTGACCTTTTGCTTGTTGCAGTTTATCTTTGTCTGATGCCTGCATTGACCTGGTTTTGTGACTCCTCCTATCCTGTTAGCCACGTGACCCAATTTTGGATTGTATTTATTTATGAAGATTTTTGCCAATGATTGCTGTTTGTTTTACTTTCAGTATATCCAGTCTATCACACCATGTACTGCTTGGGATACTTGTCTCTATATTTTTGTACCAGTCTTCATGTTTCTCTACTATCGCACAGAAGATCTGGGGGCGACTGATTGCTGGTGAGCATATAGTACTTTATTAGAAATAGGGTCTACTAAGGGTGAAGACCAGCTGCAGTTCTTTTAGGCTTTTTTTTTTTTTTAGAAAGCTGGTGGCAAATAGTACATATGCACACCATAGTACCATGCCTTTTATTATAGATCACCAGTCTCATTCTCAATATTGGTGTTATCGTCATACTAACAGGCATGAGAATGCCATACTAATATGAAGAGACAGTGGGGAGGGTTTAATCAGGGCCGGATCTAGACCTTGCGGCGCCCCGGGTGAAAAAATAGGGGCATGGCTTCATGGAAAAGGGGCATGGTCAGTTATGCCCCCTGTAGCTGTGCCCACAGTAGTATTGCCCCCAGTACTGTGCTCCCAGTAGTATTGCCCCCAGTACTGTGCCCCAGTAGTATTGTCCCCAGTACTGTGCCCCCTGTAGAAAATAAATAAATAAAAATAAATTAATACTTACAATCCCCACTCCTGCTTCCCGACCGCTGCTGCCCTCCATCTCCGCCCGTTGGCGCCACTCCTCAGATCTATGGTAGAGACGTCATGACGTCTCCCCCATTGCACCGCACAGACACTAGAGGTCAATTATGATCTCTAGCGTCTATGTGCTGCTCCCACAATGCAGTGCGGTGCGCGATGACTTCATGACTTCATCGCGCACCGCACAGCACCGGGCATCTAAACAGCATCAGGCAGCACCAGTAGCGGATCTTGCCACGGCGGCGGAGCCCTCCGAAAGGCGGCGCCCCGGGCAAAAATCCTGCTTGCCTGTAACAAGATCCGCTACTTGGTTTAATGAAATACAAATGTGAGACTTTTCTCTAATGAAATCACAGATGGTTTTAGATAATGAAACTCCCATTATTTTCATACTAAAAGGTGTTGGGTATGAAATGTCAGCTCTGGGGATGCCGGCGGTCAGGAGACTGACAGCGGCTTCCCGACAAGAAGCGGTAAGTAGTCTAACCCTCCCCCTCACCTTTCCCTAACCCTCCCTTTTAGGTGCCTAACCCTAAACCCACGGGTGGTGCCTAAACTTAACCCCCCCCCTCCCCACACCCTAAACCTATCCCTCCCACCCTAACCCTAAGTCCCCGGGGAGTGCCTAAACCTAACCCCCCATCCCCGGCATAGTACTTACCCACCCGCATGTGTCGACGATCGGGATCCCAACAGTTGAGATTCTGGCACCGGTGTCCTGGCCCCTTTCGGGATTCTGGTGTCGGCATTCCATCATGTTTTAGGATTCCGGCGCTGGTATCTCATGCTCCGGTAGTCCTACTGTCAGGATTGTAACCACATCCCGACATTACCATGTGCTGTATGCTGCTTCAGAGTTGTTTTATTAACACTTGCCAAAGAATGTCAATTTTTCTCTCCCATCTTTTCCATAGTCTTGCTGTTCTGGTGCATGTGGCGTATGAACAAGACAGCATTCAGTCTTTTTTGCTTACTGGAGTCTTCATTTCATAACACTTATCAGTATAATCATAGACAGAAATGAAGCAATAACTTTGGAAACAAGAACATAAAATATAGAAATTTTGGCCGTCATAAAAAAAGCAACGACAGTGATGTACATATTAACCTTTGACCTTACGTAAAGATAGCTACTTCTTGTATTGAATGGCATTGTAGCACAAATACAGCAATTATTGTGCTGAAAAGAGAGCTGTCAACACATTAATTGTACAGTTGAAACGCTAACAACCAGGCAGGCCCACACAAGTACCTCATACCCTACAACAAGGTCACATTCAAAATGCAAAACATGGTGAATAGACAAGTTTCTAAGCAAAGGACATATTGTAATGCTCACAGAGGCAAGCATACATTAACATGTTCTGTATCTGACAGAAGTGAGGAATACAGGATATGTTTCATCAAAATGTTTCATAAATATGTATTTATACACCACAAACTATGGCAAATGGCGCAAAATTGAAGTAAGGATTTTATAATAGTCTCAGTGTATAAGACATTTCCAGGTTCCAGATAAAAAAAAAAAAAAGACAACAAATAGGCACCAAATGAAAGCCCTGAAGGCTGAGTACACACATGATCGACATGTCGGAGGACCTGCAGAGGAGTACCTGCCATAGCACCAACTGAGCAGCCAATCCTGGTATCTATACACACTTGCCAATCGGCTGCTTGATGTGCCGGCTCGGAAACCCAGATGAGCGGACGTCTGAATCTGCCTGCCCAGATGTGAAGTCAGCCCCCTTCAGCAAGTGTACGGGCAGTGGGAGAACTCCCTGTACACAGCCAGATACGTTGATATACCTGAAGATATATCAGCCATCGGCTGTGCTGCACACCCAACGCAATATGTTTGTAAATAACGTTTGATGGAACGGACAATGCACCCAGCTTTAAAACTCTCCTCCATTCAAAGCTAGCTTCAAAATATTTCTATGCCACGTGTCCAAGCGGCACTAACTAGGGTGTGATGGAAATTTTATGCAGCTGGTAAAGGAGCAAAAAATTTAAGAGCTCATCATGCTAAAATCATCTTACTACACATTAAAGCATATAACCCGCAAGATCCAGCAAACATACTGTAGCCATTCGATTTGCCAAATATTATGCAAAATATTAATGCCAAGATTTATCAAGCCTTGGAGGGTGATAAATACTACGGTGATAAAGTACCAGCCAACCAGATCCTGTCAATTTTCAAACACAGCCTGTGACATGGAAGCTAGTAGCTGATTGGTTGGTACTTTATCACCGTGCTATTTATCACTCTCCAAGGCTTGATAAATCTGTCTGAAAATACCAATATCGGTTTTCAACAAGACACAAACAAAAATACAAAAATTGTAACTATGGGGGCGCCAAGAAGGAAACTTCTCTTTACAGGGAAGAGATAGGGGTTTCCCAACCCCTATCCCCAGGATTTGGAGCTAAGATAATAGAAAGTTTTCTACTGTGCTATAAAGGAGTGTCAATGGCACTGTAATATAAGACTAATGCAAAAGAGCTAATTGGTAAGTAACAAAGGGAATTTTGTATCTTTATAAAAAAAATACTTAAAGTTTATCGAACAACAGTATCACAAGAAACATTGAAAATAAAATGAAGAACAGTGAAAATAAAGCATGATATAAAAGCCTTACTTAAAACTGTACGCATTTCATGGCACATGGCCGCTTCCTCAGGCAATTCCCTCTGCACTGAGGGGAACATTTACTAAGCAGTGATAAGAGCAGAGAAATGAGCCAGTGGAGAAATTTCCCCATCAACCAATCAGCAGCTCTGTATCATTTTATAGTATGCAAATTATAGATGTTACTTCAGTGCTGATTGGTTGCCATGGGCACTTCTCCACTGGCTCACTTCTCCGCTTTTATCACTGCTTAGTAAATGTACCCCTTAGTGAGAAAACTCCAGGTGCTGTGAAACACGTCGTTTTAAGTGAGACTTGGTTATTTTTACGATACTTCATTTTATTTCTATTTACTTTATCCTGTGATGCTGTCATACCACAAATGTTTTAAGTATTTTTTATATATATTTCATGGTCTGCACCAGCAATGTTTTAAGATTTTTAAATCTGTTTATCTATGACAATATTTTTGATGTGCAATATGCCATTACATTTAATAAAAATATTTAAAATGATATGTATCAGGGTCATTAAGTGAGTAAGAGGTATGATCCACTGTATAAGAGGTTGTGATGGTTTTCTGAACATATTCCCACTATTACTAATTAGCTCTTTTACCTGAGGAGTAAAGGGATTGTTTGACACTTTTACATCATTCCCCACTCAGCGCCGGAGATCCCTGCTATTATCTTAGCAACAAACTAAAATGCAGCAAATGATGTGGCATAGTGTCACCTGCTATGCAATGATTGAACTAAGAAGATATTTAGATGGTTGCTCTTCATTGTTTGGTAATCCTTTGAATAGCAGATACAGTGCTTCAAGATGGTTCAAAGGATGTGGAGAAACACAAAATATGATAGTGTAATTAACAAATGAAATGCTTTGTACACACATTTATGACCGTACTTAAAAACTTGTATCTATATAATAAAGCACTGTGTCAATAGTTCAATTTTAACATCAGACTAAAGTGATCGACTCCTGGTGTCCGGTTTATGAACAATCTTGACTACAAGCTAAGGCCCAGATTTATCAAGCCTTGGATGGTGATAAATAGCACAGTGATAAAGTGCCAGCCAATCAGCTCCTAACTGCCATGTTATAGGCTGTGTTTGAAAAATGACAGTTAAGAGCTGATTGGTTGGTACTTTATCACCGTGCTATTTATCACTCTCCAAGGCTTGATAAATCTCAGCATAACTGTGCTAATCCAGGCCTGGCCAACCTGTGGCTTTTCAGCAGCTGTGATGCTGTAAGTCCCACCATGCCCCGGTTTTGCTGTTTAGGAATGCTAAATCTGTGGCAGGACTTGCTGGGATGTGTAGTTTCACAACAGCTGGAGAGCCACAGGTTGGCTAGGTCTGTGCTGTTCTCAAAAGCATTCCTTCAGGATGCAACTTCCCAGGACAGGGATCAGGTTCAGAAAAGCCTTTGAGTTTGTCTCTTCCTGACTCCTCTGTCATACTGTATGCCAGGACTATTCTCTAACAACCATCTTTTTTGGTTAAATTCCTTCCTCAACCTCTCTCCTTCTGTCCTCTTCTGGAGTCAATCTGCTTTTCAGAAAAATCTCCCAGCGCTTTCTCAAGCTCAGTTTGTCTATAGATAAATTCATTGAATTCCCCTCATCAAGGATCCTCTTACATTCCCACCTCTCTCTATCTGTTGACAGCACCATAATCTCCTCTGTCTCTCAAGTCTGCTGCCTGGGTGCCATCCTTGACTTCTTCTTCTTCTCCATCACTCCCCTGATTCAGTCTCAAAATCTTGATGGTCCCACCTTTGTAATATCTCTAGAATCAGACCCTTTTTGATCATTGATGCCACTAAGGGGTCTATTTACTAAGCCTTGGAAAGAGAGAAAGTGTATGGAGATAAAGCACCAACCAACCAACTCTTAGATGTCATTTTTCAAACACAGCCTGAAACATGGCAGTTAGGAGTGTTGTGGCTGGTACTTTATCTTCATCCACTTTATCTCTCTCCAAGGCTTAGAACATAGACCACTATGACTCTTATCCATACAGTTATTATTGCTCACCTAGACTACTGCAACCTCCTTCACTTTGGCTTGCTACGCTCATTGTAATAGTTCCTTAATGCTGCTGCCCATCTTATTAGCCTCTCTTGATGCTTACCCTTGCTCGTCCCCTTCTGTAAACGGCTTCAATGGCTTCCCATCCACAAGAGAATACAGTTTAACTTCTCACATATAAAGCACTCAATTGCTCCATTCCCTTCTACATAGCCAACCATATTTATGTCCACAATTCCTCCTGCTCTCTCTGCTCTTCTACCGAACACAACCTTCTCTCACTCCCATATCCAAAATTTCTCCTGTACTTCCCCTCTACTCTAGATCTCATTCTCATACCCTATCAGAACTCATTCTCATACCCTTTGTACTAGTCTAAGAAAGGGATGCAGGGTCGGTCTAGCCCACAGGCGTATTGGGGAAACCCCCAGTGACCCCCACTGCCGGTAGGTGGGGGGCACCTCCTCCTCTATGGATCAGGTTCCAGCTGGTGCACTCGAATGATATATTATACATATGTTACAGTACATTATACTGTGCAGGTTTATTTTCTACAGTGGATTAATCTGGCAAATTATCAAGCATGGAATGTATTCATAAAGAGGCCAAACCATAAGTTCTCTAATGGTTAGCCTGTCCACATATTTTTTGATACATCCTATCTATCACATGCATACATTGATGATATGCATGAATACTTACCTCCTGGAATAAGTCTTCCATTATAATGCTGTCCCAGCAAAGTACTGGCTTCCAGGTGTATGACCCAGGAGTCCTATTGCACACTGTATGTGCATATCGTCACAAAAAGAAGCTAATAGGTTTCTATTTGCAGCATCATCTATAGACGGTGTTACCCATGAGGCACAAACTTCTGAAACTTATACTTTCCAGTGCTCGCTGCATACAGGCACATCACAGCCCCATAAAATTCCATGTGGCTTGCTGTGCCTGCAGTTCACAGTGGATATCTCCAACATCTGCTATGGACCATTTTAATAAATATGGAAAACCATATGTATTGCAGTAAACCTCCAAAAACTGCAGTTTTATGAGATTTGACAGCATTTTTTATTTGATACATCCTGGCCTAATGCCGGGCATACAATAGGTCGATATTGTGTACGAATATACGATATCAACGCTTTATTAGACCCATCGCATGTACATTGTGCATGTTTTGGATGCGATTACGATGCGACGCGTGGCCTCGCATATGTACTGCACATATCATCAGTCGATCCGGGTAGGGGTCCATTGTGGATCGCACGATAGATCGTTAGGTGCAAAAGCACTTTTTGATCTATCGTACACAGGGGAGCTGGCAGGGAAGGGGGGAGGGGGTTGTGAGAGGACTCGCATCTAATGCGAGTTGTCCAAATGTATAGCCAGCATAAGACTCACCGCTTCATAAAAGCTTAGCAACTATCCTCATAAAACACTACTCAGCTTTTCTGGCCACCCAATTCACACCCCTTACCACACTGCTCTAATGATAGCAATTTCCTTCTTCTTATATATATCTATCTATATATATATATATCTATATATATATATATCTATATATATATATATATATATTTTATATATAGAGAGCTACTTCAGAAAATGTATTGAGGACCATAAACTTCATATATCCAGAGATTGGTGCATAGAAACCAGACAAGCTGTTGCCATGACAACCTTTTTGCATTTCTTGAAAAAGCTATCAAACTTTGGGGGTGATTCAGACCTGATCTCTACCCTGCTAAAATTGTTGTCCTGCAATCAGATAGCCACACCCTTCCAGAAAACGCTTGGGAACGCCTGCATTTTCCCTGACACTCCCAGAAAATGGTCAGTTACCGCCCACAAACGGTTCCTCCTGTCAATCAGCAATGTGAATGGCTGTGCGATTAGAATTTTCGCACCAGCTTATCGCTGATCGGCAATGCCTGTTGTTGTTGTTTGCCGACTTGCATGCGCATTGCGGTGCATATGCATGCGCAGTTAATAGCTGATCGCCCGCTGTGCAAAAACGCACAGCAGCGATCAGGTCTGAATCAGGCCGTTTGTTTGGTTTGCTGCTTAGCCAACACCACAAACTCCGGTACTAGATAGATTACATTCCAAACATTCTGTATAGGGCTCAATTGGACGTAAGAGTGGTACTCAGTTTAATTCTAAAGACAACTGGCTGAATGAGGAAAGACTTCATACAGTCAGGCACAGGGCAAGCAAAAGCCTGTTACATCTGTCTCAGACTAGTCAAAATGTCAGCGCAGAAGTGAGAAGGAATCTTGTAAAAGATCTTTGTCTGATTGTCTAGTACTGGTGGGTAAAGGAATGGTTCTCCATTTTCTATAGCTTTCTCTAGAGTGTGAGTGAATAAGATAGGAATTCCACAACCTATAGCCACTGAGCGGCCAATGGGCTTAATTCAGATCTGATCGCTGGGCTGCGTTTTTTGCAGTCCTGCGATCAGATAGTCGCCGCCTACAGGAGGAGTGTATTTTCACTGTGCAAGTGTGCGTTCCTATGTGTGGCAGAGCTGCTCAAAATCAGTTTGCGCAGTCTCTGGAGAGGGTCATGTTGGGAGGTATGTAAATGCAAATGATTACGGAGAAAGGGCAACTAAAATACTATTACATAATAGGAATTTACTAATTTCCTTTTACATTTTTGTAGTATTCGCATTAGCTTTGAAGTGTAGCACATATACAGTTTATTACAGTATACTGTATATTTCTAATTTGCCATTTCAATGCATTAAAATTGTTGGCAGTATAAAAAAATGCAGCTGGGAAATATAACTTGATTAAATAGGGCGATAATCCTATTTATGTATATTCAGTTTTTTTCATTTAGGAAGGTATTCCATCGTGCTTTTAGAGTGGTCTATTTATGAAGCAGTGATAACTCTGTTTTATTTCCCTGCAGTCCCTCTAAGTTGTGCTGTTACTGGAGTCCATATGGCCTGCTATGGGGACTGAGAAGTGACATAATTCAACAAGTGACAAAAGGTTAAACTTTGAGAGATTCCCTCCAGGCCAAAGCTCAAAGTGCCTGTGCAGCCAGCATTATGCTGCAGTGACCAGGAGAAATTCTATGTATAACAGCAGGGGATGCAGTTAAAATGACACCACACGAGAAAATACAAAACACCAACGCCGGAATCCCGACTGACGGTATAAGACCGGCATCAAAATCCCGATGGAGCTCGGGATTCCAATGTCAAAATACCAAGGCCTGGAATCCCGATTGTTCTGCCAGAAGGACGTGCTCGTATCTTGCCGTGTCGGGTGGGGGGTGTTAGGTTTAGGCATTAGAAGGGGGGTTAGGGTGCAGGAATGGGAAGGTTATGATTAGGTACCGGAGAGGGAAGGGGGTTAGGGATAGGCACTTGAAAGGGGAATTTAGGATTAGGCACCAAGCAGGGAGGGTTAGGTTTGGGCAGCGGGGAAGGGGGGGTTAGGGTTAGGCACCACTGGGGAGGGTTATGGCTAGGCATGTTAAATCGGATTTTAATTGATGTTGGCCCTCCAGGGTTAAAACACACATTTAATAACATTTAAAAATTTATATAAAAAAATCATCTGCTAGTAAATGTGTGTTTGAACCTTGGAAGCCCAACATTGATTAAAATCGATGTCAAATTGAACAAAAACAAACAAAATCGACTTTTAGTAAATATACTCCCTGGAACAGTACCACAATCTACTGCACCACAGAAGAGGAAGGGGCTCACACGGTGCACCCCCCCCCCCCCCATATCCCCCATTCCCCTCCCCTCCCCTATGATAATCCTCTCCTGGCAATAACTAGAATTATTAACTATGTGTCAGTAAATACATTTTTTTCAGGGCCTCTTTGAGAATACCCTAGTGATTATATGTATTCACCACATGTTGATTATCACGTGTCATTCAAATGCATAGGTAACTCTTCTAGAAGCTAAAGGGATGAATTTGTAGCTGATACCTGGTAGAATGACATTCCCGTCCAGTCTGCCTTAAAAAAGGTTTTCTGCATTACGCAGCAGATCTAATTGTATAACGCATGCATCATGTTGAAGCCTGCAGTCAGATTCTAGCATAGCCACATGCCAATTATCCTGATGTGTCATAATCACCTGCTCAGCAAAAGCTTTCAGTCCATGAGCAGCAAATATATTGAAAAAGCAACTTTAGAGGACACATTATAAAATAAATGGTAAAAGAAAGGGTCAATCATGTTTATAATGTGCATGTATTAAATTATTTCTCAGTCTTAGAATAAATTGCATTCACCATTGCTGTGTTGTAAACAGGCCCGGCGACAGGGGGGGTCAAAGGGGACACCCATCCCGGGCCCAAGGTCCTGCTGCGGCAGTGCGGCGGCTGTAGCATGGATGTAATTGTAAATAGGTTGCTCGTACAGGCTGCGCCCCCTCCCCTGTGGCTGCGCCCCCTCCCCTCCCCACACTGCTCCCAGCCCCTCAGGTCAGCTGTCCGGCACTCTTGATGTGCAGTGACGTCGTGCTCTACTACGCACGACGCCGCTGCATTCTCCCCTTTATTCCTCCCGCCCACCCTGTGTCTCTGGCATCTCTGCTCTGTGAGGAGCCACCGAGCAGGAGAGGGGACTGCAGTACGGCTATAAAGACCGCAAGGCCGGCCAGCGCGCAAACATATTGAGGAATAAAACAGCCTCAGGCAGGCTGTCATCTTGTGGGGACTCGGAGCCTGGTCTGGAGATCGGCGGGCTCCTGTGTATATTGGTAAGTGTGCGCTCTCTAATCGATAAAATAAATCCCACATAACACACCCTGGATAAGCAGTGTCTTATGCAATTTCAGACAGCATTAGTAGAGGAGTGTCCATTCCTATGATTGTCATAAGCTCCTGGACTTGTGCTATTGAGACAGGAATACATTTCCATGAACTGCTAAACCTCATTTCTAATAAGTGGCAGTCATAGGAATGGACACTCCTCTACTAACGCTGTCCGAAATTGCATAAGACACTGCTTATCCAGGGTGTGTTATGTGGGATTTATTTTATTCATTAATGCCATTGATGTTTTTACAATGTTTTGTGTATTAAACATACCTGTATAATTATTTTAATATTATTCTATCCAGTCAAGAAATCATTTATCAGCGCCACCATCTCTTTGTTTTCATATATTGTGGGTCTGATTACCCCCTTTTTTATTGTGGCAGTTTTAAAGCGCCTGGACTGTATTAAGTTACCATTTTGGATTCTAAAAGGAGCTGTATTAATATGGACTGTTTCCCACAGAATGTACTTGTGATCCCGGCATTTGGTATCCCAGCAGTCAGAATGCCGGCGCTGAAATCCCATCTGTCAGAATGCCAATGCCGGCATCCCAGCTGTCGGAATACTGAACGTAAGTATGCCGGGGAGGATTAGGGTTAGGCTGTGGGGGGAGGGTTAGGTTTGCATGGAAGGATGTGTGGGTCTCAGGTCAAGGGGGGTGGGGGGCCCCGCAGAGATATCAGTGTACCGGGCCCCACAATTTCTGTTGCCGGCCCTGGTTGTAAAGTCTTAGCTGGATCAGAAGAAACATTTTTTTCTGAACAGCACCATTTTTCGCTACGTACCACTCTTGTATTCTGTATAAATTTAGGCTGACCATATTATCCCTTTTACCTGGGACGCTCATGGATTACACAGGTTCTGTGGCTGGCTGACTTCAAGCCTGCATTTCAGTTGGTTTTAATCAGCCACAGAACCTGTGTAATCCATGAGCATCCCAGGTAAAAGGGTCACTCTAGTATACGACTATTTAGACCAGGGCTGGCCAAACCAGTCCTCGAGATCTACCAACAGTTCACATTTTCCAGACCACCTACAGATGTTGCCCCAATGCAAGGCCAGATTAAACCTTAGGGGACCCGGAGCACTTAAGTCTTGTCTTTTTCTCAAGATGAGCTGACATTAAACCAGGCAACCTGAGGCACTTCAGCTGCTATGAAAACAATACATCCCGGTTTGCCCTGCCACGGGTGTTTTGTTAGGGTATGCTAAAACTGTGGCTTGTATGATTAGTTCCACAGCTGCTGGAGTGCCACAGATTGCTGCGTCTGTGTTATACCATTTCACACTATTATTAAAGAAGGAAAATACACTATGGAAAAGTGCCCTGCTCAGAACCCCCCCACAAGTTTTGAAGTTACAATAAGTAATTTCCTTAAATCCAACAGGAAACATTTTCTAAAACCAAAAATAGAAAAGCAAATGTAGGCTCCGTTTCTATTCTAATAATACTTTTTATGCCAGAAAAAAATAGATCAATAGAGCAGAAAACTGAGCAGCAACCAGGTGCAGAAGCAGATCTGCTACCACAACTGTCATCTAAACGCATCACACCTGCACATATATATAATACTCCTACATACCTCCCAACATGACCCTCTCCAGTAGGGACAGAATACTCTGCTCCTGGACTTCCCTCTTAATTTCTGATTGCCATCACCTGTGCAGAAACACCTTTCTTATTCATTAACCTGTTCAACACAGATGCCGGCAATCATAAATTAAGAGACAGTCCAGGAACAGAGCATTGTGTCCCTCCTGGAGTGGGTCATGTTGGGAGGTATACAGCTATTGGCCTAAGGGAATAATACGCACATATATTTAATACTCCTAAACAGGGGTGTAGCGAGGGTGGCTCGGGTGCCCAAAAAGGTAGAGGGCGCGCTTCCACCCGCCACCCCACTGTACTGGCAACTGCAGAGCAGGAGTAGGAGAAACAGAGGGGCGCACACTGACTTGGACTCAAACACTAGGTAGGGAACAGGGCAGACCTTAGGTGACAGCAGGAGAAACCGACAGCTGGCACATGCCGGAGCTCTGCCTGTCCTTTTTATGTCTCACTGCTTGTAGCTGTGCCGCAGGATTACTTCTGTCCTGCTACACCTCTCTCTTTCCCCGCTGCTGCAGCACCTCTCTCTTTCCCCGCTGCTGCAGCACCTCTCTCTGTCCTGAAAGCTGCAGCTTATGTCTCTACTTCAGATGCTGCAGCAGCTCTCTCTGCCCTAGCCCCTGCAGCACCTCTTTTCGCAGAACCTCTCTCTGCCCCAGCTTCTGCAGAACCTCTCTCTGCCCCTGCTGCTTCAGCACTTCTTTCTACATTGATGCTGCAGCACCTCTCTCTGCCCCAGCTGCTGATGTATCATCTCCCTCTGCAGCAGCTGCTACAGAAGCTCTTTCTGCCTCGGCTGCTTGCAGCACCTCTCTCTGCCGCGGCTGCAGCAGCACTTCTCTCTACATTGATGCTGCAGCACCCCTATCTGCCCCTACTGCTGCTGCAGCACCTCTCTCTGCACTAGAAGCTGCAGCACCTCACTCTGTTTCTCAGGCTGCTGCAGCACCTCTCTCTTTGCCCCTCAGGCTGTAAATTAGTATTATTCTGTGGCCATACACCTTCCCAATGAAGCCATGCCCCTGTATTGTTGTTGCAAGTCTTTGGCACGCACTGACGCTATTTTAAACATGAGGTGCTCTCAAAGGAAACATTCATCCTGATCAACACAAGGTCTAGAACCGGCCCTGTCACCAATTTAGGATTTTTAAATATTGTTTCTTTTCAAATGTAACATGTCACCACATGTTGGCTAGGCCCCCAATTCAGTACAGGGGAGAGGGGCGCCAAAACATACCCTTGCACCGGGCACCATGGCGCCTAGCTACACCTCTGTTCCTATACAGCTAGTGGCCTAAGGGAATATTATGCACATATATATATACAATACTCCTATGCAGCCAGGATAAAAGGATATAAGAGAGGGTGCTCATAGTGCAGATTACTTTAATAAAATATAAAAGCAATGTCTCAATACAAGCAACACCTGTTAGAGAGACTCGTACCAAATAACAAATAGTGTGGGCTGATTACCACATGACATGTTAGAATTCCACTCGCACAAACTGCATACCGCTGACCACTGCCCAGGACCACACACCGCGCCGCCGGCTTTTGAGCTGAAGCCGGGACTTGTCGGGACACTGCGCCAGGGGAACCAGCTGGAGCAGAAGCTTCTGTGCCAGCTGGTTCCCCTGGCGCAGTGTCCCTACGAGTCACGGCTTTTATTAAAATAATCTGCACTATTAGCACCCTCTCTTTTATCCTTGTATTCAGAATCTAACTTGAAGTCCAGAGCATTTGCCTGGAGAGGTGCTGCTGTAAAAAAGATTACCTGTGCTGTAGCCCAGAATTACTATTTGTAGACAGGGATTTTTCCAACTATCACAGAGGAAATCAAGTGGTACAGTACACCAGCGTACCTGTACACCCATCTTCTGACTATATATATATATATATATATATATATATATATATCTGTAGTAGATACACGGCACTCCACATTTAAACACATAGCAGCTCGCCGGGTGCCATCAGCGTTGAACTTCCAGTCAAATAGATATATCCCAATAGGAGCGGCACTCTGTGGATTTTTCAGTAATTGACAACACAAAGGGTATCTGTACTACTATGTTTCGGTTTATTCAACCGTCATCAGGCATGTCAATACAAAAGCTTTCTTATCTTTTATAACAAACATACACCTCGTGCAAACCCCCATGGGTGTCACCAGAATTCAATTTCCTGTTGACATCATCAATCATGGACATGAGTGACTAGCTATTCCCATCACCATGGAAACCAATATACAAATAGATTTTTTCAATACATGAACAGCTTTACATACAAACATATAAATGCTACATATTAACCATGCAAAAAAGTATCAACAAATTGTTTCAGTATAAAGGCCCATACACACTGGGCGATTTTGAGCTGAAAGCAGGTCACTTTTGGTGTTTTGAGCTGCTTTCAGTTCAAAGCCGCCCAGTGTGAATGGACAAGCGATGAGCGGTGAGCGCTGATGCGCGCTCCCGCTTCATCGCTGGCAGCCGCCGCTCATCTACTGGTATTACCAGCAGATGAACAGCAGGGTGAGCGGCTTTCCATAGCGTCCTGCTATGGAAAGCTGCTCACCCCTGCTGACATCGCTGGGCAGCGCGGAAAAGCGCTCAGTGGCCCTCATTCCGAGTTGATTGCTAGCTGCTTTCGTTCGCAGCGCAGCGATTAGGCAAAAAAATGGCAGTTCTGCGCATGCGTATGCGGCACAATGCGCATGCGCGTTGTACTATTACAGCAAACGATGTAGTTTCACACAAGGTCTAGTGACGCTTTTCAGTCGCACTGCTGGCTGCAGAGTGATTGACAGGAAGTGGGTGTTTCTGGGTGGTAACTGACCGTTTTAAGGGAGTGTGTGTAAAAACGCAGGCGTGTCAGATAAAAATGCAGGAGTGGCTGGGGAAACGTAGGCGTGGCTGGGTGAACGCAGGGCGTGTTCGTGACATCAAAACAGGAACTAAATAGTCTGCAGTGATCACAAGCTAGGAGTAGGTCTGGAGCTGCTCTGAGGCTGCACAAAATTATTTTGTAGCCATGCTGCGATCCTTTCGTTCGCACTTCTGCTAAGCTAAGATACCCAGAGGGCAGCGGCATAGCTTTTGCACGGCTGCTAAAAGCAGCTAGCGAGCGAACAACTCGGAATGAGGGACTGTGTGTATGCACCGTAAGACAGATCTTTTTAACTAGCTCATAAAGAGTGAACTTGTGTCAAAAAATATAATAACGACCCAGCTGTTAACCCAAGAAGTAGCACATAAGGTGTATCAAACATTAATTATACCCACGTAAAGTATACTCATTTACTCCTTCAAACCATCTAACTGAATGTATATTATTTTAAAAATAGCAGCTAAGGGAAAGAGTCTCATTTAGACCCAGCGTTGTTACAGTGTTAAACCTATTTATCCTCATGGCCTCTTTTTGTAAAAGTCTCCTATTTCTATCACCACCCCTTTTATTGTCAGGTACATGGTCAATCATTTTATAGCGCAAGCTCGCCAAATTATGCCGGTGCAACTTAAAATACTTTGCTAACAGTTGATCAACCATTTTACCTTCAGTAGATTGTTTTATAGCACTTCTGTGCTGTGCCATCCTTTCTTTAAACAAACAAGTGGTTTTAATATAGTCCACACGGACAACGAATATAATAAACTACAAACCGAGTAGTGCAGGTAAGTATATGCCGAATTTTACATTTCCGTCCTGTATGGGGATGTACCACTGTATCTCCTGTTTCCAGGAATATACAAGTAGTGCACCCCAAACATTAATAATTTCCAGATTTTTTAGTCATAAAATGCTCAACCTGCGTATTTGTAAATCCTGAGATATCAGTGTGTACAATCTGATCCTTAATGTTACGACCCCATTTGTAACACAGAAGCATTCTTGTATTAATCAATGATTTTAAA
Organism: Pseudophryne corroboree; assembly: GCF_028390025.1. Lineage (NCBI taxonomy): Eukaryota > Metazoa > Chordata > Amphibia > Anura > Myobatrachidae > Pseudophryne > Pseudophryne corroboree. Next base: position 801,822,762 of record NC_086447.1, read on the forward strand.
TCAGGGTCATTCTGTACCACTGGCCATATTCTCTTATTATTATTATTATTATTATCCTTTATTTATATGGCGCCACAAGCCGTAGTGACCAAGCGTTTACTGCCAGTGGTAAAAGAATGAATGAATGTCATAGTCTGTGATCTAACATCAGGATTTGTGATAGTTTTATTCCTCACTTCAATAAACTATTTGAATAACCCTTTTCCAAAAAACGTGCTGTCATTTTGCACATCTGCTCTATTTCATCCACATTATCACTACAGATGTGGTGTACCCTAAGGTACTGGGAATAGGGTAAACCTCTCTTCAGAGGCTCAGGATGATGGCTCGAGGATTGAAGTAAATTATTACAATCCGTTGGCTTACTATACAAAGAAGTTTGGCTCTTACATCCACTTAAGCTCACCTTAACGTCAAGAAAATGAATCTCATTTGTATGTCAAATGTGAACCTGACATTAGGGTCCAGTTCATTAATATTTTGCATCATGTCATGAAATTCCTGTTTGCTACCAGACCACAGAAAACAACAAATCATCTATATAATGAGTAAAGAACAGGATCTTAGACTGATAATTTTCATTCTGAAAGAATAAATGTTTCTCCACAATGAACATAAAAGAATTAGCATAGGCCGTAGCTGCGCAAGAACCCAGACCTGCAAATAAAATTCGTCATTAAACAAAAAATAATTCATTGTGAGAACCAAACGTAACAATTGAAGGAAAAAGTTTAAATCAGGACCCTTATACAAAGGATTATCCGTTATTAACTCTTTAACTGCCTCAATACCCCTCTCGTGTGGTATGTTAGTATATAAACGGACAACATCTGCTGTACACAGCCAGACATTGTCAGTAATACCCTGAAAATTATTCAATTTATGTAGAAAGGTGGCAGTATCCTTCAGATATGTACTCTCATTTTATATCACTGGTTGCAGGAAAAAAATCAACATACCTAGAGACCTGATAAAAATGGAATCACGGGCGGAAATGATCGGGCGCCCAGGCGGTTTGTTATAATTCTTATGCAATTTAGGAATAGTGTAAAAGACTGGTACACACGGAGTGGGATTAAATATAGCCCGTTAAACATCCTCACCAATTATACCTTTAGAAATAGCTGTGTCCAATACACTTTCCAAAGCACAAAGCCTAATAAAATAATATGTATGCATGTATGTATTAATGTATATGTGTATATATTATACTCCTATACAGCTAGCGGCCCAAGGGAATAATATGTATATGTGTATGTGTGTGTATGTGTATGTATGTGTGAGTGTATATATATATATATATATATATATATATTATAGAAAGAAATGCATTTGACCGGCACTCCACACAAAGAAATTAGCACCTGGGTACCCTCCCAAAGACCTGTGAGGGACTATGGACAGCAACAAAAGCGGGCGGCACTCCTCGGGATTTTCAAATAATGTAGACAGCACACAGCTGGTATTGCATCAAATATATCATTTTGCATAGATGTAATACCAGCTGTGTGCTGTCTACGTTATTTGAAAATCCTGAGGAGTGCCGCCCGCTTTTGTTGCTAGCTCTCTCTCTCTCTCTCTCTATATATATATATATATATACAGGTTGAGTATCCCATATCCAAATATTCCGAAATACGGAATATTCCGAAATACGGACTTTTTTGAGTGAGATAGTGAAAACTTTGTTTTCTGATGGCTCAATGTACACAAACTTTGTTTAATACACAAAGCTATTAAAAATATTGTATTAAATGACCTTCAGGCTGTGTGTATAAGGTGTATATGAAACAAATGAATTGTGTGAATGTACACACACTTTGTTTAATGCACAAAGTTAGAAAAAATATTGGCTAAAATTACCTTCAGGCTGTGTGTATAAGGTGTATATGTAACATAAATGGATTCTGTGCTTAGATTTAGGTCCCATCACCATGATATCTCATTACGGTATGCAATTATTCCAAAATACAGAAAAATCCCATATCCAAAATACCTCTGGTCCCAAGCATTTTGGATAAGGGAGACTCAACCTGTATATATATTATATTGTGGCAGAGACAGCATTGTTCTATGTGAAAGTAATGTGGAGGATCCAGGCCAGGTTTTGGAAACAGTAGCAGAATCACAGGTGTGTAATCAGCAGCACCTGGGATCTCCTGATATAAGGGTTTCCTTGCTCCTGATTGGCAGTCACCTTGCTCCTGATGGCAGTTAGTGTCCAGGTGATAGGCCGGGTTGTGTGGGTTAGACTAGGGCATACTTGCCTACCTGACCCTCTCCATGAGGGAGAAAATGCTCTGTTCCTGGACTTTCCAGGTAATGTATGATTGCCATCACCTGTGGTGAAACACCTTTGTTATCCATTAACTAGCTCACCACAGGTGATGGCAATCATCCATCACCAGGAAAGTCCAGGAACAGAGCATTTTCTCCCTCTTGGAGAGGGTCAGGTAGGCAAGTGTGGACTAGGGACCACTGGAGTCTATCAAGAGTCTGCTATGCTTAAAGAGCCTGTATGCTACTGCCTGTAATACAGATTGCATGTAAATGTAACTTGCTATGTGCTGACCTGCTTTGCAAAATAAACACCAAAAGTGTTCATCTGAGTCCCCGTGTTTGTGCACCTTGTCACAAGTGGTGGAGAATGCGAGCAAGGACACGGTGTACAGCAGAAACTGTTGGTAAGCATACCGGTATTTAAACTGCAAGTTTTTCCCTTTTCTTTTCTTCCTCTCTGGTTATACAGTGCAAGTGGCAGCCTTAAAGGACCATAGCATTATAGGAAGACTGTTTGCTGTTATGTGTTAAATAGCCAGCAAAGCAGGCGGGTGTCGGCTTGGACTGTTTGGTAAGCCTGGCACATTATATTAAACCTCCTAGATTTGTCCTTAAAGGGGCCATGCAGGGCAATATAGAGGAATTGCTAAAACAATTTGCTGAACTTGCAGCTGGGCAACAAACCCAGATTCAAATGTTACATGAGAGGCAACAAACCCAGATTCAAATGTTACATGAGGCCCAATGAACCCAGGCTGAAAGACAGCAAACTCAAATTCAAATGTTGTTTGAGGAGTTAAAAGCACTAAACAAATCTGAACAGAAACGGGAAGTGGTGAGTTTGGTGAAAAGCTACCAAGATGTGTTTTCTGCCATTCCGGGAAAGACACAGATCATCCAACATGATGTTGTGACTCCACCCGGGGTGGTCATTAAACAGAGGCCATATCGCATACCCAAAGCAAAGCGAGCAGTGGTAAAGCAGGAGGTGGAAGAGATGTTACGCCTAGGGGTTATAGAGGAATCCACCAGTGAGTGGAATAATCCAATTGTTCTAGTACCGAAGCCTTCAGGTGCCTTACGGTTCTGCAATGACTTCCGAAAATTAAATAAAGTGTCCCGGTTTGATTCTTACCCTATGCCCCAGGTGGACGAGTTGGTAGAAAATTTAGCCAATAGTCAATATCTCACTACACTTGATTTGACAAAAGGTTATTGGCAGATCCCATTAACAGAAGCTGCTAAGGCAAAAACAGCCTTTTCTACCCCAGAAGGCTTATTCCAATATAAAATGCTCCCATTAGGTTTACATGGTGCCTCGGCAACCTTCCAGAGAGCTATGAACAAGTTGCTGCGGCCCCACAGGGAATATACGACTGCATATTTAGATGACATTGTTATTTTCAGCTCTGACTGGGAGTCACACCTACCAAAGGTAGAAGCCGTTTTACAGTCTCTACGGGCACATGGGTTTACTGCCAACCCTGAGAAAAGGGCCATTGGTATGATTGAGGCCAAGTATTTGGGGTACATTGTGGGCAGAGGACAGGTTAAACCTCAGCCTAGTAAGATCGTAGCAGTTCTCATCTGGTCTAGGCAAAACAATAAAGAAAAAATAGCAGCGCTGAATTCAATTAATACTAAAAATTAGATGGATTGGATGAAAACAGGTTAAAACATTTATTAATAACTCTAATAAAATACCAAATAAAAGTCAATATGATCACCGGCAGAATTAATGAAACCAGAAATGTCCGTTCCTTTTAAGTAACTGGACACCAGTTTGGGCAGATTTATATAGGCTTAGGAGCTGATTGCACAGTCCCAATGGAATCGTTACCGCTTCTTATGCCGCTGGAGGGAGAAAGTCCCATTAGAAGATTCTTCAATTAGGAGTTGGTAACATAATCTCAATCCTCACCAATATGCGGAGTTTTGCTTGCAGAAAGGGTCCTTAGTAAGCCTATTGTATCCACCAAAATGTTGAATCTGGACGTCCAGTATGGTCCGGGCACTGGTTCTGTAGCAAATGGATGGTGATCAAGATGGCACCTGACATGTTTCGTTGCAGGTCTAGACCTAAGTGTAAATCACAACTTAGGACATTTCTCGGTTTGGTCGGATATTATCGCAGGCTCATTTAAGATTTCGCCGCTAGAGCAGCTCCACTAACCGAATGTCTTAAAAAAACAATTTCCAGACAAGATAACATGGTCTAGACCAGTGGAAACTGCTTGGCAGGATTTAAGATGAGCTTTGTGTACTGAGCCTGTCTTGCAAGCTCCTGACTTTTAAAAGCAATTTGATGCCTCTGGGACAGGATTAGAAGCAGTCTTATCCCAAGAGGGAGATGGAGAGGAAAAGCCCACCCTCTACCTTAGCCGTAAATTATTGCCCAGGGAGCGCCGGTACTCAACTGTAGAGCAGGAGTGCTTGGCCATTAAATGGGCAGTTGAGTCATTAAGGTATTATTTATTGGGACGAGAGTTTTTGTTGGTCACAGACCATGCACCCTTACAGTGGATGCATACAAACAAAGAGTTGAATGCTTGTGTGACCCGTTGGTTTTTGGCTTTGCAGTCATTTAAGTTTGAGGTGAGGCATGGTACGGGGAGACAGCACCTCAATGCCGTTGCCCTTTCCAGGAGGTTTGTAGGTCCTGTTCCTCCAAGCAACCCTATAGTGAATCTAGGGGAGGAGGAAGAAGGCGAGGTGGGTGACCTCTGGAAGGTAGTGGAAGGCTGTGTACCTGGGCGGATGACAAAGCTAGGGGTGGGCGAGGCAGAGAGCTTGCCTGAAAATGGTGTAGCTTCACCAGGGTGGTTGACACTAAGGAGGGAGGAGTGTGGCAGAGACAGCATTGTTCCATGTGAAAGTAATCTGGAGGATCCAGACCAGGTTTTGGAAGCAGTAGCAGAATCCCAGGTGTGTGATCAGCAGCATCTGGGATCTCCTGATATAAGGGTTTCTAAGGCAGAGTCACCTTGCTCCTGATGGCAGTTAGTGTCCAGGTGATAGGCCGGGTTGTGTGGGTTAGACTAGGGACCACTGGAGCCTATCAAGAGTCTGCTATGCTGCAAAATAAACACCGAAAGATGTTCATCTGAGTCCCTGTGTTTGTGCACCTTGTCACAATTTATATATATATATATATATTCCAAATGTTCTCTGGCACTCCAGTCCTCCCCCGTAGGGTGTATCCTGCTCTGGTGCCCTCCCCAGGGATCCTCTCCCTGACATGCAACAACAATCGAAAATCAGAGGCGGCACTCAGAGTCTTGTGAAGCAGTGAAAAAAACTTGTATTTGTGAGGTCAACGTTTCGGGGACCACCTCCCCGTCTTCAGGACAAACAAATAGTGAAAACAATGTGCAATAAATACCTACTTACCCCCCTCCTCTTTCTGATCTCCCCGCCAGCGTCCGCCGCGGACACGCCAGCCGCACTTCCGGTATAGTGTTCTGCTTGTTGCGTCAAAGCCGGAAGTGACGTGTCAATGTGGGCCGCGTGACCATGGCAACGCTGAAGGGGAAAGAGAAACAGAGAACACATAACTCTTTAATCAAAACAGACACCCGATCGCCAGTGCCCGCTTGCAATCAAGAGACTCCTCATTTTTAAATGCATCAATCACATTCCAATAAAAAGTGCTATTAAAACATCATAAAATTCATATACAAAATATGACTAAGGCCTAATATTAAAAATTACAATATAAAACATTGAAAAACATCCTTGTGTTCCCATTAACCCCTTTTTATACCTACTATGTGACAATTAAACATATCATAAGACCTGCACTACCAACAAATACTTAATATTTGTTTGGAAGTCAGGATGGGTGCTTTGCTATACTGTGATGCTGAACTGAGCACCTAAATTCCTCTCTCCAGTGGTGTCTTAAAAATTAATTCACTTAATTGGGTACTAAGCTGCATGTTGGATCTATAGAATGGCTCGAACCTATGCTTCTTTTCTCATCTTCTATCTATTTTCTCCCTTCAGGTGACACGTATATGTATGGCTCCCTACCATTTCTACTTTGGAGGTGGAGCTCTACCCTAGCTTTCTACTTATTTCTGAATTCACACAAAATTAATCAGCCCTAGACTATCATTCAGACCTTTCGGCTTCAGAGTATTTAGCCTGTGGATCCATCTGGACTCCAATTGTAATAACTGTTGTCCTCGATTCCCACCTCTGGTCGATACTGGCACATGATCAATGATCCTGTGTTTGAATGTAGCCATGCCATGTCTGTTTTCCAAAAAGTGCCTGGCCACAGGCTGATCTCCACTGCCAGTGGCCAGCGCATTGCGTATTGCCTGCCTGTGCTGCGCCATTCTTGTCTTGAACTGGCACTCAGTTTTGCCAATGTAATAGCGCCCGCACGTGCATGCCTCCCCCGCTTGCTGGTACTTGGAGAACCTCAAGTGCCAGCATGCGGGGAAATAACGGGCCCGCTGGTACCTGTAGTTCTACAACAACAAAAATACCCAAATAAAAACACAACACACACACCGTGAAAGTAAAAATTTATTAAAACACACTTACACACTCACACATACTTACCTACATCCCACGCCGGTCACGTCCACTTGTCCAGTAGAATCCAATAGGTGGTTCCTGTAAAAATGAGAGAGAGATCACTTACCTACATCCCACGCCGGTCACGTCCACTTGTCCAGTAGAATCCAAAAGGGCCGGTACCTGTAAAAATGAAAATTCTACTTACAAACAAAGTAATCCACAGGAGGAGAGAGAGAGAGAGAGAGAGAGAGAGAGAGAGAGAGAAATTAATGAATATTATGCCCTCGCTGACGCGGGAAGACGTTAGCACAGACAGGAGAGAGTGCTGCTGCTAACTGGGATGATGGAGCAGGCTCCCCCAATAGTTGTGAGCCTAGTAGCTGTACCCCTAGTAGCTTTGCCCCCTGTAGCAGTGCCCCCAGTAGCAGTGCCCCGAGTAGTTGTGACCCCTGTAGTTGTGCCCCCAGTCGCTGTGCCCCTTGTAGCTGTGCCCCCTGTAGCTTTGCCCCTTGTGGCTGTGCCCCCCAGTTGCTGTGCCCCTTGTACTTGTGCCCCTTATAGCTGTGCCCCTTGTTGTTTTGCCCCTGTTGCTGTGCCCCTTGTTGTTGTGCCCCCCAGTTGCTGTGCCCCTTGTTGATGTGCCCCCCAGTTGCTGTGCCCCTGTTGCTGTGCCCCTAGTTGTTGCGCCCCCCAGTTGCTGTGCCCCTTGTTGTTGCGCCCCCCAGTTGCTGTCCCCTTGTTGTTGTGCCCCCCAGTTGCTGTGCCCCTGTTGCTGTGCCCCTTGTTGTTGCACCCCCCAGTTGCTGTGCCCGTTGCTGTGCCCCTTGTAGTTGTGCCCCCAGTCGCTGTGCCCCCAGTAGTTGTGACCCCAGTCGCTGTGCCCCTTGTAGCTTTGCCCCTAGCTGTGCCCGAAGTAGTTGTGCCCCCTGTCGCTGTGCCCCCAGTCGCTTTGCCCCCAGTAGCTGTGACCCCTGTAATTGTGCCCCCAGTTGCTGTGCCCCTTGTAGTTGAGCCCCCCAATTGCTGTGCCCCTTGTAGTTGTGCCCCCCTGTTGCTGTGCCCACAGTTGCTGTGCCCCTTGTAATTGTGCCACCCAGTTGCTGTGCCCCTTGTACTTGTGCCCCTTATAGCTGTGCCCCTTGTTGTTGTGCCTCCCAGTTGCTGTGCCCCTGTTGCTGTGCCCCTTGTTGTTGTGCCCCCCAGTTGCTGTGCCCCTGTTGCTGTGCCCCTTGTTGATGCGCCCCCCAGTTGCTGTGCCCCTGTTGCTGTGCCCCTTGTTGTTGTGCCCCCCAGTTGCTGTGCCCCCCAGTTGCTGTGTCCCTCTTGCTGTGCCCCTTGTTGTTGTGCCCCCCAGTTGCTGTGCCCCTGTTGCAGTGCCCCCCAGTTGCTGTGCCCCTTGTTGTTGTGCCCCCCAGTTGCTGTGCCCCTCTTGCTGTGCCAGTTGCTGTGCCCCCCAGTTGCTGTACCCCTTAAAAAAAACACCACACACATACTTACCGCTCCTGCAGCACTGTCCTCCGTCCATCCTCCGTCCGTCCGCCGCCGGCTCGTCTCTTCTGTACTATGGGAGAGACGTCATGACTCATGACGTCTCTCCCATAGTAGCGGCGCTGGCTGCAGCGGGCGCCCACACAGCCCACGGCGCCTGCTGCAGCCGGGAAGGGGGTGATTGGACAGCGGATCCAGCACTGGATCCGCTGGGCCAATCACATCTGGACACTGACAGGGGCGTGCATTCATCGCACGCCCCTGTCATTGCGGCACCAGTATAGGTGCCGCTTGTCCATTCATTTTCAATGGGCTTTCACAGTCCATTGCTGCGCCCCGCCCACTGCCCGCCCCCCGCTGCCCGGAGTTTTAATGTTAGCAGCGGGAGGCACCTCTCCCGCTGCCTCCCACCCTCACAAGCAGCCACAGGGGGGGGAATTATTAAAATAAGGAAAAAAGATATTGATAACAGACTCTGTTATAAATATCTTCTTTTTATTATTTTAATCATTATGACAGGGGAGGCACTGCCTCCCCTGCCTCCTCTGACTGCACGTCCCTGCAAGCAGCCACAGGGGGGGGATTATTAAAATAAGGAAAAAAGATATTGATAACAGACTCTGTTATAAATATCTTCTTTTTATTATTTTAATCATTATGACAGGGGAGGCACTGCCTCCCCTGCCTCCTCTGACTGCACGTCCCTGCAAGCAGCCACAGGGGGGGGATTATTAAAATAAGGAAAAAAGATATTGATAACAGACTCTGTTATAAATATCTTCTTTTTATTATTTTAATCATTATGACAGGGGAGGCACTGCCTCCCCTGCCTCCCCTGACTGCACGTCCCTGCTGTGAGGTTATGCTGTGATGTCATAATGGTAACAACTGCCTGTACTAGAACTTTGCTACTGCTGCTGCTCTGTCTCATACTCTTAGCCACAGGAGAGTAAATAAACGCTTTTTATGGGGGCACATCTATGATGTAACTTAAAAACAAATTATATTTTATTACATTAAAATGTCCACATACTACATCTAATTTAAGGTTAAAAGGAGAACAGGGTTATTTCAGTAGTAATATACTAATAAATGATATGATGTATCCTGTATAGTAAGAAAAAGTGTAATTTATTCCGTACATCAAAATTCCTGGTCATAGACCTTATATAGCAGCGTGACAGCATATGTGGAAAGCAAAAACTACAACAACAGAATTCATAACTGATATTTCAAGAATGAAATGCTCTATTTAAATCACAGAATAATCAGGCACATAAAGACATTTACCACAGTTGTTTCTCTCATATGTGTGCAGATTATGGGGCTAATTCAGTACGGATCGTAAAAAGTACAAATTAGCAAAAACTGCGATCAATCACAAAATTGCGAAAGCACGCCCAAACCGAAAATCTGCAACACTAATTTAATGTTACAAAAAAAGGTGGACTTGTCAAATTAGCAAATTTTGCGATATTTAAAATTCTGCATTTTTTGCGAAAAAACTTACACTTAGTCACATTTTTTGCGTAAAGGTTTCTGATGTCACAATTTAACATCAGCCACACATAACATTGAGCCAAGTAAAAAAAAAAAGTTTTTTTTATGTTGAAAGTTTACATACATGACATATTAATGTTTCTTTGTTATTATTAACATTCCTTATGTTATTGTTTAATGTGAAAATATTTTTTTTTAAAAAGTGGTGCATAATTAAAATGTCCACAAAATCACAATTATTGTGGTGATGTAATTGAACATATGTTTCTTTGTCAAAGGGGAAAAAAAAATAGAGATGAGCGGGTTCGGTTTCTCTGAATCCGAACCCGCACGAACTTCATGTTTTTTTTCACGGGTCCGAGCGACTCGGATCTTCCCGCCTTGCTCGGTTAACCCGAGCGCGCCCGAACGTCATCATGACGCTGTCGGATTCTCGCGAGACTCGGATTCTATATAAGGAGCCGCGCGTCGCCGCCATTTTCACACGTGCATTGAGATTGATAGGGAGAGGACGTGGCTGGCGTCCTCTCCATTTAGATTAGGAGAGAGAGAGAGAGAGAGAGATTGACCTGAGGCTGATACTGTAGAAGAGAGTGCAGAGTTTAGTGACTGACCACAGTGACCACCAGCAGTGCAGTTGTTTTATTTAATATATCCGTTCTCTGCCTGAAAAAAACGGTACACACAGTGACTCAGTCACATACCATATCTGTGTGCACTGCTCAGCCCAGTGTGCTGCATGCCTGCATCATCTATGTATATATTATATATCTGACTGTGCTCAGCTCACACAGCTTATAATTGTGGGGGAGACTGGGGAGCACTGCAGTGCCAGTTATAGGTTATAGCAGGAGCCAGGAGTACAAGACAGTCACATACCATATCTGTGTGCACTGCTCAGCCCAGTGTGCTGCATCATCTATGTATATATTATATATCTGACTGTGCTCAGCTCACACAGCTTATAATTGTGGGGGAGACTGGGGAGCACTGCAGTGCCAGTTATAGGTTATAGCAGGAGCCAGGAGTACATATTATATTAAAATTAAACAGTGCACACTTTTGCTGCAGGAGTGCCACTGCCAGTGTGACTGACCAGTGACCTGACCACACTGACCACCAGTATAGTTAGTAGTATACTATATTGTGATTGCCTGAAAAAGTTAAACACTCGTCGTGTGACTTCACTTGTGTGGTGTTTTTTTTTTATTCTATAAAAAACTCATTCTGCTGACAGACAGTGTCCAGCAGGTCCGTCATTATATAATATATATACCTGTCCGGCTGCAGTAGTGATATATATATATTTTTTATATCATTATTTATCATCCAGTCGCAGCAGACACAGTACGGTAGTTCACGGCTGTAGCTACCTCTGTGTCGGCACTCGGCAGTCCATCCATAATTGTATACCACCTACCCGTGGTTTTTTTTTCTTTCTTCTTTATACATACATACTACTACATCTCTTTATCAACCAGTCTATATTAGCAGCAGACACAGTACAGTACGGTAGTTCACGGCTGTGGCTACCTCTGTGTCGGCACTCGGCAGTCCGTCCATAATTGTATACCACCTAACCGTGGTTTTTTTTTCTTTCTTCTTTATACATACATACTACGACATCTCTTTATCAACCAGTCTATATTAGCAGCAGACACAGTACAGTACGGTAGTTCACGGCTGTGGCTACCTCTGTGTCGGCACTCGGCAGTCCGTCCATAATTGTATACCACCTAACCGTGGTTTTTTTTCTTTCTTCTTTATACATACATACTACGACATCTCTTTATCAACCAGTCTATATTAGCAGCAGACACAGTACAGTACGGTAGTTCACGGCTGTGGCTACCTCTGTGTCGGCACTCGGCAGTCCGTCCATAATTGTATACCACCTACCCGTGTTTTTTTTTTCTTTCTTCTTCATATATACATACTACGACATCTCTTTATCAACCAGTCTATATTAGCAGCAGACACAGTACAGTACGGTAGTTCACGGCTGTGGCTACCTCTGTGTCGGCACTCGGCAGTCCGTCCATAATTGTATACCACCTAACCATGGGTTTTTTTTCTTTCTTCTTCATACATACATACTACGACATCTCTTTATCAACCAGTCTATATTAGCAGCAGACACAGTACAGTACGGTAGTTCACGGCTGTGGCTACCTCTGTGTCGGCACTCGGCAGTCCGTCCATAATTGTATACTAGTATCCATCCATCTCCATTGTTTACCTGAGGTGCCTTTTAGTTGTGCCTATTAAAATATGGAGAACAAAAATGTTGAGGTTCCAAAATTAGGGAAAGATCAAGATCCACTTCCACCTCGTGCTGAAGCTGCTGCCACTAGTCATGGCCGAGACGATGAAATGCCAGCAACGTCGTCTGCCAAGGCCGATGCCCAATGTCTTAGTACAGAGCATGTCAAATCCAAAACACCAAATATCAGTAAAAAAAGGACTCCAAAACCTAAAATAAAATTGTCGGAGGAGAAGCGTAAACTTGCCAATATGCCATTTACCACACGGAGTGGCAAGGAACGGCTGAGGCCCTGGCCTATGTTCATGGCTAGTGGTTCAGCTTCACATGAGGATGGAAGCACTCAGCCTCTCGCTAGAAAAATGAAAAGACTCAAGCTGGCAAAAGCACAGCAAAGAACTGTGCATTCTTCGAAATCCCAAATCCACAAGGAGAGTCCAATTGTGTCGGTTGCGATGCCTGACCTTCCCAACACTGGACGTGAAGAGCATGCGCCTTCCACCATTTGCACGCCCCCTGCAAGTGCTGGAAGGAGCACCCGCAGTCCAGTTCCTGATAGTCAGATTGAAGATGTCAGTGTTGAAGTACACCAGGATGAGGAGGATATGGGTGTTGCTGGCGCTGGGGAGGAAATTGACCAGGAGGATTCTGATGGTGAGGTGGTTTGTTTAAGTCAGGCACCCGGGGAGACACCTGTTGTCGGTGGGAGGAATATGGCCGTTGACATGCCAGGTGAAAATACCAAAAAAATCAGCTCTTCGGTGTGGAGGTATTTCAACAGAAATGCGGACAACAGGTGTCAAGCCGTGTGTTCCCTTTGTCAAGCTGTAATAAGTAGGGGTAAGGACGTTAACCACCTCGGAACATCCTCCCTTATACGTCACCTGCAGCGCATTCATAATAAGTCAGTGACAAGTTCAAAAACTTTGGGTGACAGCGGAAGCAGTCCACTGACCAGTAAATCCCTTCCTCTTGTAACCAAGCTCACGCAAACCACCCCACCAACTCCCTCAGTGTCAATTTCCTCCTTCCCCAGGAATGCCAATAGTCCTGCAGGCCATGTCACTGGCAATTCTGACGATTCCTCTCCTGCCTGGGATTCCTCCGATGCATCCTTGCGTGTAACGCCTACTGCTGCTGGCGCTGCTGTTGTTGCTGCTGGGAGTCGATGGTCATCCCAGAGGGGAAGTCGTAAGACCACTTTTACTACTTCCACCAAGCAATTGACTGTCCAACAGTCCTTTGCGAGGAAGATAAAATATCACAGCAGTCATCCTACTGCAAAGCGGATAACTGAGGCCTTGGCATCCTGGGTGGTGAGAACCGTGGTTCCGGTATCCATCATTACTGCAGAGCCAACTAGAGACTTGTTGGAGGTACTGTGTCCCCGGTACCAAATACCATCTAGGTTCCATTTCTCTAGGCAGGCGATACCGAAAATTTACACAGACCTCAGAAAAAGAGTCACCAGTGTCCTAAAAAATGCAGCTGTACCCAATGTCCACTTAACCACGGACATGTGGACAAGTGGAGCAGGGCAGGGTCAGGACTATATGACTGTGACAGCCCACTGGGTAGATGTATGGACTCCCGCCGCAAGAACAGCAGCGGCGGCACCAGTAGCAGCATCTCGCAAACGCCAACTCTTTCCTAGGCAGGCTACGCTTTGTATCACCGGTTTCCAGAATACGCACACAGCTGAAAACCTCTTACGGCAACTGAGGAAGATCATCGCGGAATGGCTTACCCCAATTGGACTCTCCTGTGGATTTGTGGCATCGGACAACGCCAGCAATATTGTGTGTGCATTAAATATGGGCAAATTCCAGCACGTCCCATGTTTTGCACATACCTTGAATTTGGTGGTGCAGAATTATTTAAAAAACGACAGGGGCGTGCAAGAGATGCTGTCGGTGGCCAGAAGAATTGCGGGACACTTTCGGCGTACAGGCACCACGTACAGAAGACTGGAGCACCACCAAAAACTACTGAACCTGCCCTGCCATCATCTGAAGCAAGAAGTGGTAACGAGGTGGAATTCAACCCTCTATATGCTTCAGAGGTTGGAGGAGCAGCAAAAGGCCATTTAAGCCTATACAATTGAGCACGGTATAGGAGGTGGAATGCACCTGTCTCAAGCGCAGTGGAGAATGATTTCAACGTTGTGCAAGGTTCTGATGCCCTTTGAACTTGCCACACGTGAAGTCAGTTCAGACACTGCCAGCCTGAGTCAGGTCATTCCCCTCATCAGGCTTTTGCAGAAGAAGCTGGAGACATTGAAGGAGGAGCTAACACGGAGCGATTCCGCTAGGCATGTGGGACTTGTGGATGGAGCCCTTAATTCGCTTAACAAGGATTCACGGGTGGTCAATCTGTTGAAATCAGAGCACTACATTTTGGCCACCGTGCTCGATCCTAGATTTAAAGCCTACCTTGGATCTCTCTTTCCGGCAGACACAAGTCTGCTGGGGTTGAAAGACCTGCTGGTGAGAAAATTGTCAAGTCAAGCGGAACGCGACCTGTCAACATCTCCTCCTTCACATTCTCCCGCAACTGGGGGTGCGAGGAAAAGGCTCAGAATTCCGAGCCCACCCGCTGGCGGTGATGCAGGGCAGTCTGGAGCGACTGCTGATGCTGACATCTGGTCCGGACTGAAGGACCTGACAACGATTACGGACATGTCGTCTACTGTCACTGCATATGATTCTCTCACCATTGAAAGAATGGTGGAGGATTATATGAGTGACCGCATCCAAGTAGGCACGTCACACAGTCCATACTTATACTGGCAGGAAAAAGAGGCAATTTGGAGGCCATTGCACAAACTGGCTTTATTCTACCTAAGTTGCCCTCCCACAAGTGTGTACTCCGAAAGAGTGTTTAGTGCCGCCGCTCACCTTGTCAGCAATCGGCGTACGAGGTTACATCCAGAAAATGTGGAGAAGATGATGTTCATTAAAATGAATTATAATCAATTCCTCCGCGGAGACATTGACCAGCAGCAATTGCCTCCACAAAGTACACAGGGAGCTGAGATGGTGGATTCCAGTGGGGACGAATTGATAATCTGTGAGGAGGGGGATGTACACGGTGATATATCGGAGGGTGATGATGAGGTGGACATCTTGCCTCTGTAGAGCCAGTTTGTGCAAGGAGAGATTAATTGCTTCTTTTTTGGGGGGGGTCCAAACCAACCCGTCATATCAGTCACAGTCGTGTGGCAGACCCTGTCACTGAAATGATGGGTTGGTTAAAGTGTGCATGTCCTGTTTTGTTTATACAACATAAGGGTGGGTGGGAGGGCCCAAGGACAATTCCATCTTGCACCTCTTTTTTCTTTTCTTTTTCTTTGCGTCATGTGCTGTTTGGGGAGGGTTTTTTGGAAGGGACATCCTGCGTGACACTGCAGTGCCACTCCTAAATGGGCCCGGTGTTTGTGTCGGCCACTAGGGTCGCTAATCTTACTCACACAGTCAGCTACCTCATTGCGCCTCTTTTTTTCTTTGCGTCATGTGCTGATTGGGGAGGGTTTTTTGGAAGGGACATCCTGCGTGACACTGCAGTGCCACTCCTAAATGGGCCCGGTGTTTGTGTCGGCCACTAGGGTCGCTAATCTTACTCACACAGTCAGCTACCTCATTGCGCCTCTTTTTTTCTTTGCGTCATGTGCTGATTGGGGAGGGTTTTTTGGAAGGGACATCCTGCGTGACACTGCAGTGCCACTCCTAAATGGGCCCGGTGTTTGTGTCGGCCACTAGGGTCGCTAATCTTACTCACACAGTCAGCTACCTCATTGCGCCTCTTTTTTTCTTTGCGTCATGTGCTGATTGGGGAGGTTTTTTTGGAAGGGACATCCTGCGTGACACTGCAGTGCCACTCCTAAATGGGCCCGGTGTTTGTGTCGGCCACTAGGGTCGCTAATCTTACTCACACAGTCAGCTACCTCATTGCGCCTCTTTTTTTCTTTGCGTCATGTGCTGATTGGGGAGGGTTTTTTGGAAGGGACATCCTGCGTGACACTGCAGTGCCACTCCTAAATGGGCCCGGTGTTTGTGTCGGCCACTAGGGTCGCTAATCTTACTCACACAGTCAGCTACCTCATTGCGCCTCTTTTTTTCTTTGCGTCATGTGCTGATTGGGGAGGGTTTTTTGGAAGGGACATCCTGCGTGACACTGCAGTGCCACTCCTAAATGGGCCCGGTGTTTGTGTCGGCCACTAGGGTCGCTTATCTTACTCACACAGTCAGCTACCTCATTGCGCCTCTTTTTTTCTTTGCGTCATGTGCTGATTGGGGAGGGTTTTTTGGAAGGGACATCCTGCGTGACACTGCAGTGCCACTCCTAGATGGGCCAGGTGTTTGTGTCGGCCACTAGTGTCGCTTAGCTTAGTCATCCAGCGACCTTGGTGCAAATTTTAGGACTAAAAATAATATTGTGAGGTGTGAGGTATTCAGAATAGACTGAAAATGAGTGGAAATTATGGTTTTTGAGGTTAATAATAATATGGGATCAAAATGACCCCCAAATTCTATGATTTAAGCTGTTTTTTAGGGTTTTTTTTAAAAAAACACCCGAATCCAAAACACACCCGAATCCGACAAAAAAAATTCGGTGAGGTTTTGCCAAAACGCGGTCGAACCCAAAACACGGCCGCGGAACCGAACCCAAAACCAAAACACAAAACCCGAAAAATTTCAGGCGCTCATCTCTAAAAAAAAACCTTACACATGTATGTCGGTATGATTTTTGAAGATAATGACTGTTTGTTGCTTTAAATCATAATAAAAACTCAGCTTTTAAACAAAGAGCCATTAACCAAAAAACAAACAAAAAACTTGCTTGTAAATGTTATTGTACGTTTGTAGGAAAACAAGTGTGTTCTTGACAAACCTGCATTGTTATTAACTTAGAATTATTAGGTTACTACTAGTGATGAGCGGGTTCGGTTCCTCGGAAACCGAACCCCCCCGAACTTCACCCATTTTACACGGGTCCGAGGCATACTCGGATTCTCCCGTATGGCTCGGTTAATCCGAGCGCGCACGAACGTCATCATCCCGCTGTCGGATTCTCGCGAGATTCGGATTCAATATAAGCAGCCGCGCGTCGCCGCCATTTTCACTCGTGCATTGGAAATGTTAGGGAGAGGACGTGGCTGGCGTCCTCTCCGTTTATTAATAATATTTGTGCTGCTTATTGCTTAATTGTGGGGACTGGGGAGCAGCTGTATTATATAGGAGGAGTACAGTGCAGAGTTTTGCTGACAGTGACCACCAGTATACGTTGTCTGCCTGAAAAACACTCCATATCTGTGCTCAGTGTGCTGCATATATCTGTGCTCACACTGCTTAATTGTGGGGACTGGAGAGCAGCTGTATTATATAGGAGGAGTACAGTGCAGAGTTTTGCTGACCAGTGACCACCAGTATACGTTGTCTGCCTGAAAAACACTCCATATCTGTGCTCAGTGTGCTGCATATATCTGTGCTCACACTGCTTAATTGTGGGGACTGGGGAGCAGCTGTATTATATAGGAGGAGTACAGTGCAGAGTTTTGCTGACCAGTGACCACCAGTATACGTTGTCTGCCTGAAAAACACTCCATATCTGTGCTCAGTGTGCTGCATATATCTGTGCTCACACTGCTTAATTGTGGGGACTGGGGAGCAGCTGTATTATATAGGAGGAGTACAGTGCAGAGTTTTGCTGACCAGTGACCACCAGTATACGTTGTCTGCCTGAAAAACACTCCATATCTGTGCTCAGTGTGCTGCATATATCTGTGCTCACACTGCTTAATTGTGGGGACTGGGGAGCAGCTGTATTATATAGGAGGAGTACAGTGCAGAGTTTTGCTGACCAGTGACCACCAGTATACGTTGTCTGCCTGAAAAACACTCCATATCTGTGCTCAGTGTGCTGCATATATCTGTGCTCACACTGCTTAATTGTGGGGACTGGGGAGCAGCTGTATTATATAGGAGGAGTACAGTGCAGAGTTTTGCTGACCAGTGACCACCAGTATATATAGCAGTACGGTACGGAAGGCCACTGCTCTACCTACCTCTGTGTCATCAAGTATACTATCCATCCATACCTGTGGTGCATTTCAGTTGTGGGCAGTATATATAGTAGTAGGCCATTGCTATTGATACTGGCATATAATTCCACACATTAAAAATGGAGAACAAAAATGTGGAGGTTAAAATTGGGAAAGATCAAGATCCACTTCCACCTCGTGCTGAAGCTGCTGCCACTAGTCATGGCCGAGACGATGAAATGCCATCAACGTCGTCTGCCAAGGCCGATGCCCAATGTCATAGTAGAGAGCATGTAAAATCCAAAATACAAAAGTTCAGTAAAATGACCCAAAAATCAAAATTGAAAGCGTCTGATGAGAAGCGTAAACTTGCCAATATGCCATTTACGACACGGAGTGGCAAGGAACGGCTGAGGCCCTGGCCTATGTTCATGGCTAGTGGTTCAGATTCACATGAGGATGGAAGCACTCATCCTCTCACTAGAAAAATGAAAAGACTTCAGCTGGCAAAAGCACAGCAAAGAACTGTGCGTTCTTCTAAACCACAAATCCCCAAGGAGAGTCCAATTGTGTTGGTTGCGATGCCTGACCATCCCAACACTGGACGGGAAGAGCTTGCGCCTTCCACCATTTGCACGCCCCCTGCAAGTGCTGGAAGGAGCACCCGCAGTCCAGTTCCTGATAGTCAAATTGAAGATGTCACTGTAGAAGTACACCAGGATGAGGATTAGGGTGTTGCTGGCGCTGGGGAGGAAATTGACAAGGAGGATTCTGATGGTGAGGTGGTTTGTTTAAGTCAGGCACCCGGGGAGACACCTGTTGTCCGTGGGACGAATATGGCCATTGACATGCCTGGTCAAAATACAAAAAAAAATCAGCTCTTCGGTGTGGAATTATTTCAACACAAATGCAGACAACAGGTGTCAAGCCGTGTGTTGCCTTTGTCAAGCTGTAATAAGTAGGGGTAAGGACGTTAACCACCTAGGAACATCCTCCCTTACACGTCACCTGGACCGCATTCATCATAAGTCAGTGACAAGTTCCAAAACTTTGGATGACAGCGGAAGCAGACACTGACCACTAAATCCCTTCCTCTTGTAACCAAGCTCCTGCAAACCACACCACTAACTCCCTCAGTGTCAATTTCCTCCTTACACAGGAAAGCCAATAGTCCTGCAGGCCATGTCACTGGCAAGTCTGACGAGTCCTCTCCTGCCTGGGATTCCTCCGATGCATCCTTGAGTGTAACGCCTACTGCTGCTGGCGCTGCTGTTGTTGCTGCTGGGAGTCGATCGACATCCCAGAGGGGAAGTCGGAAGACCACTTGTACTACTTCCAGTAAGCAATTGACTGTCCAACAGTCCTTTGCGAGGAAGATGAAATATCACAGCAGTCATCCTGCTGCAAAGCGGATAACTCAGGTCTTGTCAGCCTGGGTGGTGAGAAACGTGGTTCCGGTATCCACCGTTAATTCAGAGGCAACTAGAGACTTGATTGAGGTACTGTGTCCCCGGTACCAAATACCATCTAGGTTCCATTTCTCTAGGCAGGCGATACCGAAAATGTACACAGACCTCAGAAAAAGAGTCACCAGTGTCCTAAAAAATGCAGTTGTACCCAATGTCCACTTAACAACGGACATGTGGACAAGTGGAGCAGGGCAGACTCAGGACTATATGACTGTGACAGCCCACTGGGTAGATGTATTGCCTCCCGCAGCAAGAACAGCAGCGGCGGCACCAGTAGCAGCATCTCGCAAACGCCAACTCGTTCCTAGGCAGGCTACGCTTTGTATCACCGCTTTCCATAAGAGGCACACAGCTGACAACCTCTTACGGAAACTGAGGAACATCATCGCAGCATGGCTTACCCCAATTGGACTCTCCTGGGGATTTATGACATCGGACAACGCCAGCAATATTGTGCGTGCATTACATCTGGGCAAATTCCAGCACGTCCCATGTTTTGCACATACATTGAATTTGGTGGTGCAGAATTATTTAAAAAACGACAGCGGCGTGCAAGAGATGCTGTCGGTGGCCCGAAGAATTGCGGGCCACTTTCGGCATTCAGCCACCGCGTGCCGAAGACTGGAGCACCACCAAACACTCCTGAACCTGCCCTGCCATCATCTGAAGCAAGAGGTGGTAACGAGGTGGAATTCAACCCTCTACATGCTTCAGAGGATGGAGGAGCAGCAAAAGGCCATTCAAGCCTATACATCTGCCCACGATATAGGCAAAGGAGGGGGAATGCACCTGACTCAAGCGCAGTGGAGAATGATTTCAACGTTGTGCAAGGTTCTGCAACCCTTTGAACTTGCCACACGTGAAGTCAGTTCAGACACTACCAGCCTGAGTCAGGTCATTCCCCTCATCAGGCTTTTGCAGAAGAAGCTGGAGACATTGAAGGAGGAGCTAAAACAGAGCGATTCCGCTAGGCATGTGGGACTTGTGGATGGAGCCCTTAATTCGCTTAACCAGGATTCACGGGTGTTCTAACAAAGGAAACCCAGAAATGATTTCCAGAAGAAAAAAGTCCCTTTGTGGAGCACTCTTTTATGTGTATAATTAGTAATTTAATAAAACATAACTTTTATTCACTCTTGTTAAATAACTAACTAGACATGAACATACAATACAAGTACAATAAACATATATATATAGTGCGCTCACCAAATAATAATGGTAGTGGTGGTATTTTAAAGCATTAAACGAGTAAATACATGTAACACATCAATAGACCAATTATAGAACTTTAATGATAAAACTTTAGATGCTATTTCATAGTCATCTCCAGCTAATGGTACCCTTGAAACGAATCTTAGTGAATTAAACATTTTTCATACAGTTCGTTCATAGGCTAACTGTTTATGATAACGTATATTAAGTCATGAACAATATGCCACAGGTGCTGCATTTAAAGTTTAAACATGATACCATGATTTGCATAAAGCCACATAAATTAGTCATAACTCATGCTCCCAATGATCCAAGAAAATTGTCATCCTGAACATATGACTTTATAAATTATTATCATGCAAGCTACCCAGAAAGCCAATTATCCGCATTAATTGTTATTTCTTGTAACAGTTATTGTCAGAGAATGAGGAAGGGACTGATATTAATATCCAGACATATAGGGGGGATTTTGAAAATCAACACCCTTTTTTAGAGGTGACCAGAGCACCAAGTGGACGTCCACCAAAAGAAAAAGAGGCGGGGGGGGGGGGGGGGGGGGGGAGAAGAACAAAGGAACGCGTAAGATGGGAGTCACAGTCACCAGCGCGTTACCCAACTCGCAGACACAAGAACAACTAGAGCAACAAGATTGCCTCAATATTATCAATTTGTCACAACATATTCTGACTGCTGATCAGATCACACTCCTTAAGAAAGGACTATCTTTCTCGCCCTCTAAATCTTTCAATCGTTTCGACGGGGAGACCAACTTACAACTATTTGGTCGTAAACTCCTTCTAACAAAAAAATTTTCCTCACAGAATAAAAATAGGAAGGATGGACAGGCTCAATCTGACTCTTCTATGGCTAAACATCAGTTATGGGACAGTACGGATCAAATCTTTGACACACAGGATGCAGCTACATTAACCATCCTGGAAGAACTGGCGGGAAGGGATACTAATAATGATCGGATAGATCAACAGAGGAGGCCCCTCTGTAAGAATAGGTCCAACTTCTCTCCATCATATCACATAAGTCCTGAGATACGGGTTTCTCTGAATCTTGTTACTAAAGAATTTGATACCATATATAGAAAGAACAAATATAGGAAAAAGCCATCCAACATTACTGCAGCTGAAAAAATGGCCATGAATGAGATTCAGAAATGGGACGATGTTATTATAAAGCCATCAGACAAAGGTGGCAACATCGTACTATGGCCAAAGGACATGTATGTACAGGAAGCCTTGTCACAACTAGGAAACCCTAACTGCTATAAGAGATTGTTCTCAAATCCCACGACTGATTTTCAGGAGATATATACCAAACTGATCACAGTGGCGTATCAAGATGGGATAATCATGAAAGAGGAATTTCAATTTTTACTTACCGAAAATCCCCAAACTGCCACTTTTTATCTCCTCCCCAAGGTTCATAAAAACCTGAACCAACCACCTGGAAGACCTATTGTCTCGGGGATGGGAGGCCTCCTAGAGAAGGCAAGTATCTTCATTGATACACACTTAAGACATTTTGTTACCACCTTACCTTCCTATGTGAAAGACACAGCAGACGTACTGAAGAGGCTCCATGATGTAAAACTGGAAGATGACCAAATATTGGTTAGCATGGACATTGAATCCTTATACACTTGCATATCCCATGAATTGGGAATGAAAGCAACTAGATACTTTCTAGAGATGGAGGGTATGAGTGATTTTAATTTCTTTATTCTCAAACTTCTACGGTTTGTCCTTAGTCGAAATTATTTCGTATTCAACGACCGCCACTACCTACAGGTAAGAGGGACGGCTATGGGGGCAGCTTGTGTGCCCACATATGCCAACCTCTTCCTAGGGTGGTGGGAGAGGGAGGAAGTCTTTTTGGATGGCAATGAAGAAATGACAAAACATGTCATTATGTGGATCCGCTACATAGATGATATCCTTTTTATATGGGATGGATCGGAAGAACTCCTTGGGATTTTCATTAACAAATTGAATACTAACAATTTGAATCTCAAGTGTACCTCAGAATACAGTAGAGATAATATCTCTTTTCTGGATTTGCAGATTTATCGAAGTACTGGCAACACTCTTGCAACCAAGTTATACCGTAAAAAAACCGCCACGAACAGTGTTCTGCATAACTCAAGCTCACATTTTCCACCCACTATTAACAACATACCTAAGGGTGAGTTTTTAAGGCTCAAACGTAATTGCTCGGACAAGCAAGAATTTTTAGAGCAGAGCAAAGAATTGACTGCTCGCTTGCGAGAAAGAGGGTATAGCCATAGGCTAATAAAACAAGCCAGAACTTCACTTATGAAGATAGATAGAGGCACCCTTATTTTTCAAGAGAAAAAGAGCACTGACTCAGGTACCATCCGATTCGTGGACGATTTTTGCAGCGATTGGAGAGAACTTAAATCGGCCATACAAAAACACTGGCATATATTACAAACAGATCCAGATTTAGCTATGGAGATTGAGGACTCAGTCTCCATGAGCTGGAGAAGATCTCCCAACTTGAGGGATATCCTGGTTCAGAGTCACTATGTTTCCAAGACGCCCAAACAAATTTCTACATATGGAACTTATCCATGTGGCTCCTGCAAGGCTTGTGAATACATGGATCCAGTCAAAGAGATCATAGATAAATATGGTACAAAACACAAAATTACGTTTTTCTGCAATTGTACTACAACCAATGTGATCTACTGTATTTTGTGCACTTGTGGCAAAAGATACATAGGCATGACAACAAGGTTGTTAAAACAGAGGATCTTGGAACACTGCGGGTCCATTAGGAACGCGGCAAGAGATCTGGGGAACATGAAACAGATTACATCCGTTGCCAAACATTTTTATCGCAATCCCTCACACAGAATGAAAGTATTCTGTGTGGATAAGATCAAACCCAACATTAGAGGTGGCGATACGACCAAAGTACTTCTCCAAAAAGAGAGCAAGTGGACTTTCATGTTAGGTACTCTGGGACTGGATGGTCTCAACGAATCCATTAATTATAACATCTTTCTCTGAAGGTGTAATTATCAAATAGATACACCGGATCTTAGTTTTCTTAGGCCCTGGTCTCGTTCGTTAAGGGTCCCTACAATTATTTAGGGACCGGATGGTCGCAATGAATTCAGGAATTATAACATCTTTCCTTGAAGGTGTAGTCACTAAGTAGATACACCTTATCTCTCGACTGTTCCTATGTTTGTTTTCATTCACTCATTTTTTATTTTTTATTATTTATTTTTTATTATTTTTTATTTTTATTTATTTTCATCATTTTTATCTGTATTTTCATTTTTTAGCTTCAGGCCTTGGTTATGCCCCTTTGGGGCTCCCCTAATTAACAGTAGGATAATAAACAACCATTTCATAACGTATATCTTTTGGGAACACACTTTTTGGATATAAGCAATGAAATTAGTTTATGAGCATATATACATGCCTATAATAATTGATTCTCATGTTTTCACATTCGATATTTTAATTTTTATTCCATTAACAATGGATCTGTACACATCGCACATTTATCACACAATTTTGTATCTATAATAATTCATTTATACACCTCCACAAACATACACTTCACATTTGTATATTTTTTTACATCCTTATTTATATAGACACGTTTCATTAGCACACACACATAATATAATAATATATTTACCCTTCCCTTTTCCCTTTCTTTTCCCCTTTTCTTCACAGGTTCATGATTCCAACACATTTGTTTGTATTTGCACCGCTTTTCTGTACTTGCATTTTGATCACGTATTGTGGTGACATCTAAAACTGCTCCAAACCCTTTCCCCTCTCCCCTCCCTTGTACCCAACCCTCCCTTCCTCACCCTCACTCCATGTTCATATGTCGAACACATCCCTCCTTCTCATAACTTATGAATCATTCATATTATTATAAAGAAGAAAAAAATCCCCCCCCCCCCTTTTTTTTCTGGTATATTGATTATAAGTCTATAGATTCACCTATCCACCACAGTGGCAATAATAATACCACCACTCAGTAGGTAATTTATTCAAGTATCTAGTTATTATGCTCATATAAACAGTTAATTAATAAATTGTCTAGTGTATTACTACATAGTACTAAAAATTACTTTCCGGGATACAGCCAAGACACGTACAGTGTGGTCTGTCTTGGATAAAAAAAAATTTGCCCGACATAATTATGAAAACTCCTTATTTCCTTTTTAATTGATTGATTATATACTTTAAGAAGTGTTCCTGTGATAGAAAATTATCATTAACAGCACCACTGATTATTAGGTGTTTTATTTATTTATTTTAATACAGGTTGAGTATCCCATATCCAAATATTCCAAAATACGGAATATTCCGAAATACGGAATTTTTTGAGTGAGACTGAGATAGTGAAACCTTTGTTTTCTGATAGCTCAATGTACTCAAACCTAGTTTAATACACAAAATGATTAAAAATATTGTATTAAATGACCTTCAGGCTGTGTGTATAAGGTGTATATGAAACATAAATGAATTGTGTGAATGTACACACACTTTGTTTAATGCACAAAGTTATTAAAAATATTGGCTAAAATGACCTTCAGGCTGTGTGTATAAGGTGTATATGAAACATAAATGCATTCTGAGCTTAGACTTGGGTCCCATCACCATGATATCTCATTATGGTATGCAATTATTCCAAAATACGGAATAATCCGATATCCAAAATACCTCTGGTCCCAAGCATTTTGGATATGGGATACTCAACCTGTAATATAATACAAAAATTCTTTTTCTTCTTTTTTCTTTTTCTTTTTCTTCTTTTTTCCTTTTCTTTTCTCTTTTTCTTTTCTTTCTAATGCTTAATTGATTGCTTTTATATTTCAATTAATGTCTCTGAGATAGAAAACGTATCCCCATTTGGGAAGGGTTCTAATGTGATTTTCTCTGCTCTGAATATCGAGTTAAATTTTTAGACATTTAGGTAATTAACCAATCAACCTATCAAATAATCACCAGGCAATCAGGCCCTGATAACGATTGGTTCTACCTCCTTCAAATACTGACACACTTCCTAACTCCGGTTAGGCTCACAGGTGATTAAGCCCTCCGTGGTGAAACGCGTTCTGGACGTTTGCTGATTCCCCGCTGCAGGGGGAACAGCCCTTACACATCTACACCCTCCAGCTAACCAGTCAGGTACCCTTTCTCTCCCCCTTCAGGTGTCTTCTCCTCTCCCGGCGGCGCATTTGGTCCCTGCTATGCATTATGTAACCAGGGCCACCTAACACTGCACACGGGAGACGGGGCCGCACACCGTATCTCTCTCTCCGGCCAGTGTGCTGCAAGCTCCGTTCTCACCTTTGTCCGCTCACTGAAGACGGAGGCAGTAGAAGGGGCTGCAGATTCCCACGCTGTCCCTATCTCTCAATCTACCGGTTATTTATCTGAATCCATTCATGCCAGGGATACTGTGTTGCTCATTAATCAATTAAATCAAATGCACAAGGTTAGATGAGACAGTTAATTTCTCAGTGTATTGTTACCTAGTATAATAAATCTATTTTTGGGATACAGTCAAGACACTTATAGCGTGGTTTGTCTGGAACTAATTCCATTGACACAACCATTATTAGATCAATTAATTATTATAGCATTCATTACGTGATCTGTGTTTCTATCTTATCAATTTCGGTGTCTGCCCTCCTCCCGGTGGCGAATTTGGTCCCTGCGATGCCTAGTGTAATCAGGGCCATCTAACACCGCAAACGGAGGAGTAAGGGCTTATCACTGTATCTCCCGTTTCGTGATCAGCGTTTGCCTGTCCCGCTCTCACCCCCGTCCGCTCACGGAAGACGGCGGCAGCAGAAGGGGCGGCATATCTTGACGCTGTCTCTTTCTATCCTATTTTAGTGCACTGAAACTTATATCTGACATCTATACAAGGGAGAGGGCATGGAAGCCATGCTATGACCATAACTGTTACAAGAAATAACAATTAATGCGGATAATTGGCTTTCTGGGTAGCTTGCACGATAATAATTTATAAAGTCATATGTTCAGGATGACAATTTTCTTGGATCATTGGGAGCATGAGTTATGACTAATTTATGTGGCTTTATGCAAATCATGGTATCATGTTTAAATGCAGCACCTGTGGCATATTGTTCATGACTTAATATACGTTATCATAAACAGTTAGCCTATGAACGAACTGTATGAAAAATGTTTAATTCACTAAGATTCGTTTCAAGGGTACCATTAGCTGGAGATGACTGTGAAATAGCATCTAAAGTTTTATCATTAAAGTTCTATAATTGGTGTATTGATGTGTTACATGTATTTACTCGTTTAATGCTTTAAAATACCACCACTACCATTATTATTTGGTGAGCGCACTATATATATGTTTATTGTACTTGTATTGTATGTTCATGTCTAGTTAGTTTTTTAACAAGAGTGAATAAAAGTTATGTTTTATTAAATTACTAATTATACACATAAAAGAGTGCTCCACAAAGGGACTTTTTTCCTCTGGAAATCATTTCTGGGTTTCCTTTGTTAGAGTATGTGATATTCAGTTCCGTGGAGCACCTCCGGCGTTGATACTAAATTAATGTGAGATAATTCTTGTACAAGCTGGTTTAAATACAATTGTATCCATTTTTATTGTTTATGTTCTGTGCGGGATACTCAATTTCCTTTTTTATAACAGGATTCACGGGTGGTCAATCTGTTGAAATCAGAGCACTACATTTTGGCCACCGTGCTCGATCCTAGATTTAAAACCTACGTTGTATCTCTCTTTCCGGCAGACACAAGTCTGCAGAGGTTCAAAGACCTGCTGGTGAGAAAATTGTCAAGTCAAGCGGAACGTGACCAGTCAACAGCTCCTCCTTCATTTTCTCCCGCAACTGGGGGTGCGAGGAAAAGGCTAAGAATTCCGAGCCCACCCGCTGGCGGTGATGCAGGGCAGTCTGGAGCGAGTGCTGACATCTGATCCGGACTGAAGGACCTGCCAACGATTACTGACATGTCGTCTACTGTCACTGCATATGATTCTGTCACCATTGCAAGAATGGTGGAGGATTATATAAGTGACGGCATCCAAGTAGGCACGTCAGACAGTCCGTACGTATACTGGCAGGAAAAAGAGGTAATTTGGAGGCCCTTGAAGAAACTGGCTTTATTTTACCTAACTTGTATACCAAAGAGAGAAAAGGATTGGTCTTAAGTGGCGCACAAAAACAATTTGACAGATGCCTAAAATATAACTTTTATTTCAGTTTATTTAAAAAGACCTGTAACTGTGAAATATTAAAACCAACATGTAATGACAAGACAAAATGTGATTATTAAAACCACACGCTGCACTCTGAGTGTCATGCACTGCTATATTATTTACTTATTAGGTACAATGACCTCTGTATATTTGATGTGTATTTCCTGATATTGTGTGAATAAATAAATAATTTTTATCAATATCCCTATCGCAATCTATCTCTATTTTATAGCAATTACCAAGCTCTCCAGTAAATTGTAGGATATAGTATTGTATGTGAGATTTTCAATGTGTCTGTATCATTCCACTTATTTTGGAATTTTACTACATTACATTATAGTATAGAAATTCATGATTAATAAGAAATTTCATTACTAGTTAATCATACACTCTAGAATGTCATCCTTTAACCTTGCGAAAGAGTTGGACGACAGACGTGAAAGATTAAAGAATAGTTTGGACGCACCCTTTGGCAATGAGTTGAATAATCCAGGCTCACTCAATAGAGATTGGTCGGATGACCTTTTCTCGCTAAAACAATTATTGATTAAACAAGGGAAAACTTGGTGGAATAGACTTACATTTGACAGCTATATTAAACAGGAAATAACACCAAGAGGATTGAGACCACGAATATTTCCGACATTTGAACTGGCTAATAGTGATCTTAAAAAAGAATGGGAAAAAGTGCTGACGCAGTGTTCAAAAGATCTCATAAAGATCTTAATCAAACACGATGAAATCCTACTAACACAATATGCACAGGAGATCTCCGTATTGGGGGACAAATTGAAGCAGTTTGAGACCATTGACAAGTTTCAACAGACATACAATAAATATAAGAAAGAAGTAGATGACGTAGAGCAGGAAATCATAGAGAGGAAGAAGAGGAAGCTTTACAGGGATAAAAATGATTTTGCACAAGACAGAGTATATAAATGGAAGATCTACCCACAGCGGACTAGGAAAACTAACACTATGAACTACACAACTTCGGATGTGGAATCATCTGAAGGAGAGGAACTCCCCAATAGGAATAGACCCCATAGTAGGGATTTTTTAGAACAAAGCCTGAAGGGGATAAAAGATCATACCAGTATGGAAGAGTTAAGATCAGGAGGGGGAAGGGGGGCGAGAAGAAAAAGAGACGACAGGGAATGGAGAGAGGAGCCTCGAGAACAGAGGAGAAGGAGATAAGTGGGGATGATACGATGAGAATTATCAATCTCACCGATAAGATCTTAACTGAAAATCAAAACCAACTATTAAGCAAAGGACTGTCCTTTTCCCCTACATATCAACCAGATAGATTTGAATGTGAAAAGGACCTACAACTGTTCGTGAGAAAAATACTCCTGAAGAAACATTTCCAGACTCAGCAACAAATACGAGAAGAAACTAATAACATAGAGAGTATCCTCTCATCACAGACATCAACATTGTCGCTAACAGCAGAAGATCAAACAGCCCTAAATATTCTGGAAGAACTAGAAACAGGGAATGAAGTCTATCCCAACCCTTCCCCATTCGATCCTCTCAAAATAAAAACAAAATCCTCTTTCTTCCCAGAATTTAAGGTATCTCCTCCAGTGAAAGTGTATTATGATCTTGTATCTCGTGATTTAGATCGTATGTTTGCACAGGAACGCCGTGTACAATCCCATACGGACAACCTAACGGAAGGGGAAAGGGAAGCATTATATGAAATCAAACAATGGCAGGACACTATCATAAAACCTTCGGACAAAGGGGGAAATATAGTGCTATGGCCTAGAACAATGTACATTACAGAGTTGAGAAAACAACTGAGTGATCAAAAATGCTACAAAGCATTAATTTTTAATCCCACAAGTAATTTCCTCTGTCAGTACAATACCATCATCTCAAGAGCATATGAGAATGGGATTATAAAGAAAAAAGATTTAGATTTCCTTAAAACAGATAACCCAAAAGTTGCCACACTGTACCTATTACCAAAGGTGCACAAAAATGAAAAAACGCCCCCCGGAAGACCAATTGTCTCGGGTGTGGGAAGTCTGACAGAAAAGGCCAGCATTTATGTCGATCAACATCTCAGACAGTATGTGCTGGCTCTGCCTTCCTACACCAGGGACACTATGGACGTGCTGAACAAATTACAGGATATGATAGTAAACCAGGGAACATGGTTAGCCACTTATGATATTGAAAGCTTATATACCAGCATTGATCATAAGAGGGGAGTGGCTGCCATCAAATATTTCCTGAACATGGGGATACATCATGATTTCAACAACTTTTTGATCTCCCTGTTAGAATTCATACTGACCAAAAACTACTTCATTAGTGAAGAAAAATTCTACCTCCAGGTTAGAGGGACAGCGATGGGGACAGCCTGTGCCCCATCGTATGCTAACCTCTACCTGGGGTGGTGGGAGAAAGAACACGTGTTCAATGAAACCCTGGAGAAATACACGCAACATATCCTGCTTTACCTCCGTTATATAGACGACGTCCTGATCATCTGGGAGGCAACGGGAGAACTTTTGGAGGAATTTATCATCACTCTGAACCATAACGACCTGAATCTACGATTAGTTGGTGAAAAAAGCCAAAAGGAAATCAATTTCTTAGATTTGTGTATCAAAATTGAGGTAGATGGCAAGATAAGCACTGATATTTTCCGGAAGAAAACAGCAACGAATAGTATTCTCCAGTTTGACAGCTCACATCTACCCGCAACCCTTAAAGCTATTCCTAAAGGAGAATTACTCCGCACAAAAAGGAATTGCTCTAACGAACAAATTTACTTAGAACGTGAGAAACAGGTCTGTGACCGCTTGAAAAAGAGAGGTTACAGCAACAGGAGCATTAAATCTGCTGTGAAAAGTGTGGAAACCTACACAAGAGATTCCCTTTTGACCCCCAAAACAAGACCACAGAGAGATGAACCAGTCAGATTTATTGGGACATTCAATCCACAATGGAAGAAAATAAATGGAATTTTACAGAAACACTGGCCAATTTTACAAACTGATGAGACATTAAGCCAAATCCTGCCCACTAGAGTACAAAGCAGCTGGAGGAGATCCAAAAATTTACGAGATTTGGTGGTTCGAAGTCATCTCTCGACCCCTACCAAACAAATGTATAATAAAAAGGGCTCCTACCAATGCGGCAGGTGTAAAGCCTGCAAATACATGACACCAAAGCAGTCTTACATAGACAAATATGGTAGAAAATGGCTCATTCAGAATTTCATCAGTTGCACCACAATGGGCGTGGTATACCACCTAGAATGCCCTTGTGGGAAGCGGTATATTGGCAAAACCATTCGCCCTCTTAAGGTACGGATACTGGAGCATGCCAATAACATCAAAAATGCAAAGCAAGATGTAAGTAGATTCAAGACCTTGACATCAGTAGCCAAACACTTCTTACAATTTCATGGAGGTGAAAATGCAGGTCTGAAGGCTTATGGCATGCAAAGCATCCAATTGGGCATTAGAGGTGGTAATTTAGATAATGAACTTTTGAAATTGGAAACAAAACTGATATTCTTAATGGATAGTCAGCACCCATTGGGATTGAATGAATATAATAGTTATTTACCATTCTTATAACTCATCTACTGGCCAGTTCCTTTAGGAAGATTCAATAAATACATCTAGTCTCCAATAACCTCCTAAGAAACAGTATCCAAACTGAGACAATTACCAATCCTGAAAAGCTCTCAATGATAATGAGACTTATCCTCATGATCTACTCTTACCTATTGAGAATGGGAAGAATAGAGAGGAAAAGAAGAAAATAAGAGAAAAAAGATATACAAATCCCCAAGATTGAGTGAGACACTCACAAATTGAAAATAACCATGTAACACTGCCATGAAACAGTGAACCACAGGGCACATAGAACGGAAAAGCGGAAATACCTGCCTGTGGACATAGGTAGTAGTAACATGTACACAGACATATATTTACAAGTGTGAGTACTATATAGATCAGGAACAATGAATAATGAGAAGGGTGATAACAACTTTTCCTATAGATGCATTTAATCATAAATAGTTCCAACACGGAAACAACATTACTAGGAGACTCAGAAAGTCAATACTTACCCTATGACTTGGACCTTGAGAACCTAGAGAAAAAAGAAAAAAGAAAAATAGATATAAGAAGGGAGATATGGGATAGATGGAGAAATCCGTAAGATCATGATCGATAGATAAGTATAATGATAGAGGATCATATTACAATATATACACAATCCTTATAATGGATCACAGTCACATCACACAAATGCAGTACATTTAGTACTGCACTGAAACTTTGCACAATAGATCACTCACATATCACTAGAATGTAGTATAGGCAACACTATACGAAATTTTAGCACAAAAAGATCATGAAGACATGATCATTATTATTATTTTTCACAAAATTTTATTATTTATATAATTTTTAATAATCAAAAGTGCTTATTAGCCTACTTAATAAGCACTGAAATCTTATTGTCTCACTTATTTCAATTGCACAGGTACCCATATAAGCGTAAAAATGGGTCTCATCTGATCACTGTTCACACATGTTTGGTCACCAATATTTGTTTTGTGGTTTAGTTGGAGTTTTTTCTTTTGGTTTTTCTTATTTGCACGTTACTCATTTTTACTTAAAGCTAGGTTTATTGTAAAACCATTAATAATCAAATTAATTCGATATAAATTGATGGGATACATAATAGTTTTATCATACATAAGATAGCAGGTATAACCATACCATTATAAAGACACAAGGAGAAGAGGCAGTATGTAATATGATCAAAGACAAGGGAACCTATCCTATTTAATATATGGTTTTAAACAGAGAATGTGATCAAAAACGGAATGCACGTTAGGAGACACATTTATAACACTGTATTCACCTCTAGTGAATAAGATGTACGCTACGAGATTTGTCGGGAGACACCATGTGATAAGATAGACTCCACCTAAAATCCCTACATATAGTAAATTCATTGCAAGTGTAAAAGTGAGTCACGTGATCGGGAACCCACAGTAGGAGACACAATTCTAATAGTGTCTTTCCCTCTAGTAAACAGCACTCCAGGTTCCATGATAGGTCCAGGGACAACACGTGACTAGAGACATTTTGTCTGAGTCTCTACATACACGAGCCGCGCCATGATTGGATAAAGGAATCACGTGACCCTGAAATCGGGCCGTGATTGGAGCAGCGATATTGTGATAATCCGGTTACCGGAGACATTCGGGTTAGCCCTGAAAAAACACTCTGTGAAACGCGCGTCGGCGGTTCACGCTGCACTAGAGTGGAAATAATGCATGCATGCTAATTATATGTGTATATGCCTGAGTGTGATTGTGTCAGCAGCAAACGTAGACAGCTACTTAGAAATTCTATCATTAGAAGAGAGATACAGTGTCCAGCATATCCTTGTACAGACAGTATATATAGAGGTGCCCGTGGTGTATTATATAATCCTAAAAGCTAATATAATATGATGGGGTATGTAACCTCGGCTGTCTCTAGTTAATTGGCTGAAAGAGGCAGATTGTATTTAGTAATCATTCCTATACGCAAGTGTGGAATACACTGCAAGTGACAATACAAATAACACATGATAATTAAACAACTGCTCTCTTATAAATATATCCAGCCATCAGTAGTAGTTCATAGTGGACTAAATGCAACACCATAAGACACTGTGTTATAGGAGTAGAAATCTGTAACCGCTTGTTGCTGAATAAGAAACCATCACTGTCCTCACACAAAATTTAGTGTCAGGCAGCTGTTCTGGATATATTGCAAATAATTATCCATCAATTAGAGGTGGACGAGCAGGAGAGTGATACACATTAACTATCAAATGTATCTATTAACCTGCAGACTCTATATAGAAAAATCGCAACAAATCTATTACTAAGATAAACAAGTCTCCAGAGAGGAACAAACGAGTAGATTATTTTGGAAACAAATTTATGTGTCAATTCACTTACTTTATGTTTAAGCTGCATATATAGAGCAGTGGATCCCCTTGAATGAATTTCTCATAATAAAGGGGGTTCCCCAGCCAGCAGCAAACAAAATTCCAGAGTAGGCATACTGACACAGATATATTGAAAATATCATACGCAATAACAAGTGAACCACTTTGGAAACAAATCAATGTGTCAATTTACTCTATGAGTGGATTATTTTGGAAACATATTGTGTGTCAATTCACTCATTTCATGTTTAAGCTGTATACATAGAGCAGTGGATCCCATTGAATATATTCACAAAATAAAGGGGGTTCCCTAGCCAGCAGCAAACAAAATTTCAGAGCAGGCATACTGACACAGATACATTGAAAATTTCATATGCAACAATAAGTGGACCACTTTGGAAACAAATCGATGTGTCAATTTACTTACTCTGTGTTAAAGCTGCATATATAGAGCAGTGGATCTCCCAGAATTAATTTCATATAATAAAGTATTGTTTTCCTGCAACAAAAGGGTGCAATATACAGTGATACTATCAGTATTTCAGAGAACAACATACTCCCACTAAGTGGACATCATTTGGGTGGAGAATATAAACTGTGATTACTGTGCTAAGGTGGAATATACCAACAGTGAGACTCAGCATTTCTCCTCTACATTGACAGTGCTGACTACATAGATTGAGAGCACCAATTGATAATATGGAATCTGAATTGACCACATAGGGTGACATTAAGGAGTATGGGAGAAAAAAACTATAAACTGCTGGAAATCTGAAATATACATAGGCACATTGCAGAAGTAAAACTTGTTGGTCAATAAGATAGGGGTTCACTAGCCAGCAGCTAGTAAAATTCCAAAATAAGTGGAATGATACAGACACATTGAAAATCTCACATACAATACTATATCCTACAATTTACTGGAGAGCTTGGTAATTGCTATAAAATAGAGATAGATTGCGATAGGGATATTGATAAAAATTATTTATTTATTCACACAATATCAGGAAATACACATCAAATATACAGAGGTCATTGTACCTAATAAGTAAATAATATAGCAGTGCATGACACTCAGAGTGCAGCGTGTGGTTTTAATAATCACATTTTGTCTTGTCATTACATGTTGGTTTTAATATTTCACAGTTACAGGTCTTTTTAAATAAACCGAAATAAAAGTTATATTTTAGGCATCTGTCAAATTGTTTTTGTGCGCCACTTAAGACCAATCCTTTTCTCTCTTTGGTATACAAGTTCTGTAAAGTTGGTAACACTTCGGTGTGTGGCAGCACCCCCATAACTAATTCAAATTTATGAAATAGAAAATAATATGGGGTTTGTAGTAGTAAAAATATAAAAATAACATATAACACTATACTAGTGCAGTAGCTTTCCCACTCCCCTTTTCCTCAGAATAGTTTTATTTTACCTAAGTTGCCCCCCCTCCAGTGTGTACTCCGAAAGAGTGTTTAGTGCAGCCGCTCACCTTGTCAGCAATCGACGTACGAGGTTACTTCCAGAAAATGTGGAGAAGATGATGTTCATCAAAATGAATTATAATCAATTCCTCCGTGGAGACATTCACCAGCAATTGCCTCCAGAAAGTACACAGGGACCTGAGATGGTGGATTCCAGTGGGGACGAATTAATAATCTGTGAGGAGGGGGATGTACACAGTGAAAGGGGTGAGGAATCGGAGGATGATGATGAGGTGGACATCTTGTAGATCCAGTTTGTGCAAGGAGAGATTGATTGCTTCTTTTTTGGTGGGGGCCCAAACCAACCAGTCATTTCAGTCACAGTCGTGTGGCAGACCCTGTCGCTAAAATGATGGGTTCGTTAAAGTGTGCATGTCCTGTTTATACAACATAAGGGTGGGTGGGAGGGCCCAAGGACAATTCCATCTTGCACCTCTTTTTTCTTTCATTTTTCTTTGCATCATGTGCTGTTTGGGGACAATTTTTTTGAAGTGCCATCCTGCCTGACACTGCAGTGCCACTCCTAGATGGACCAGGTGTTTGTGTCGGCCACTTGTGTCGCTTAGCTTAGTCACACAGCGACCTTGGTGCGCCTCTTTTTTTCTTTGCATCATGTGCTGTTTGGGGACAATTTTTTTGAAGTGCCATCCTGCCTGACACTGCAGTGCCACTCCTAGATGGGCCAGGTGTTTGTGTCGGCCACTTGTGTCGCTTAGTTTAGCCATCCAGCGACCTCGGTGCAAATTTTAGGACTAAAAATAATATTGTGAGGTGTGAGGTGTTCAGAATAGACTGAAAATGAGTGGATTCGGTTTCGCGGCTGTGTTTTGGATTCGGACGCGTTTTGGCAAAATCTACCTGAAAATTTTTTGTCGGATTCGGGTGTGTTTTGGATTTGGGTGGTTTTTTTTCCAAAAACCCCTCAAAAACTGCTTAAATCATAGAATTTGGGGGTAATTTTGATCCTATAGTATTATTAACCTCAATAACCATAATTTCCACTCATTTCCAGTCTATTCTGAACACCTCACACCTCACAATATTATTTTTAGTCCTAAAATTTGCACCGAGGTTGCTAGATGACTAAGCTAAGCGACCCAAGAGGGTGGCACAAACACCTGGCCCATCTAGGAGTGGCACTGCAGTGGCAGACAGGATGGCACTTAAAAAAATAGTCCCCAAACAGCACATGATGCAAAGAAAATAGAAAGAGGTGCACTGTGGTCGCTGAATGGCTAAGCTAAGCGACACAAATACCTCAATATCACAGCAATTATTCGTTCTAATCAATGGTATTATTGGTCCAAATCACTGGAAGAAAATGACAAAATCACAGGAATTATTTGTTCTAATCAATGGTATTATTGGTCCAAATCACTGGAAGAAAATGACAAAATCACAGGAATTAATCGTTCTAATCAATGATATTATTGGTCCAAATCACTGGAAGAAAATGACAAAATCACAGGAATTATTCGTTCTAATCAATGGTATTATTGGTCCAAATCACTGGAAGAAAATGACAAAATCACTGGAATCATTTGGCAAGATCACTGTTATTAATAATTAATTATAAATCACTGATATTAATTGGTAAAATCTCGCTATCGCCTGCCTAGTGTTATGAACCACAAGCAGTGGTTCATTCCTGTTTGCATTCTGTTTGTTAATTTCATGTATTGTAGTTCTGTTTGCATGCCAGGATTTCCATTGTATTTGTTTAGAAAAAACTCTTGTTGGCCGCCGGTGGTGAGTCGGTGTAATTGCAGCTTGTTTCTATGTGTTTAGCCTCACCTGTCTGATAGTTGATCATTATGTGGTGAGTCTCTGTACTGCAATCTGGCTCTTGTCTGTGTTACTCTCACCTGCAGCTGTTTTGGTCATTATCTTGTGCCTGACTTCCAGCCATCCTGATTGGGGCGTGTTCCCTTATTACCTAGCTAGCTCTGCAGTTCTGAGCTGGTGATAGACGTTCTGTTAAGATACCTGTATGTTCCTGATTAGTGTCTTGTCCAGTATTGCATCTGTGTCCCGGCCCTGTCTGATACTGGAATCCTGTGTACTCAGCTCTGTCAGAGTCCGGAGCTTCTTGTGAGCTGCTTCCTGTCCTGGAGCGTTCCTGTCCTGAAACCCAGTGATTCTGTCAACCTTTGATCCATAAGTTCTGTGGTATTGCCTGTTCCTGATCCAGTTATCCTGTGTCTTGGTGTCCTCTGGCCTGTTGTCGGAATCCTGCCTGCCCTCTGGTTCTGTGAGCCTGTGTCTGCGGCTTTGGGGGTTCTTGTCCGTCCGCCTGTATTCACACTGGTTTTGTGAGTAGCGGCTGTGCCGCATCTTTCGGCCTTGGTCGTAGCTTCTTGTTATATTTGCTATGGATTTTCTGCATAGGGTTCTGCGTATGCTGTCACCGCCGGTACACAACAGTATTGTGTCGGTGTGTGGACAGCATTGCCTTTGTTGTAGTTTGTCTTGGCGGCTGAGCCGCACATACTTTTGTTTAGAGTTCTGGAGTTGCCCCTAACTCTGTTTCAGGTTTTAGTTAGAGGTTCCCCTTGTTATCACCCCATCTCAGTTTACGCCTTGTCTCCAACTAAGACTGGGGGGGCATCAGAGTTGGGCAGACTTAATCCGCCCTTCAAACACGGCTGCCGTGGGCCCAAGCAAACATAGTCTCGCAGGCATAGACTGACCACGAGGATGAGACAACAGAGACAGGTCTTCTTAGGGGTAACTGCTGAACTTCGCCCTTATTTCAGCATTACGTTCCTGTACTCGGAGCTTGTCCACCCTGTTCCCTGAGTACCGAGTACAGTGAACGTAACACCTAGTGAAGTGGAATCTAGATGGGATTTTGTACCGGGGACACAATAACTTCATCAATTGTCTAAATCCCAATGCACTAATGGCGGAAAACAGGCACACGTCTAACAGCGCACTGATTATACTGAGAACTGATTATACTGATCAATCACTGATTATACTGAGCACTGATTTTACTGAGCACTGATGATACTACGGAGAACTGACACTGAGCAGCGAGAACAGCACTGGACTATTGTACTGAAGTATACTGGTCACCACAATGCTGCAATGTACTACTATATATATACTGCTCACAACAATGCAGCACAGATATGGATACTTGAAGTGACACGGAGCTGCAAGATACAGCAATGGACTACTGTACTGTACAACTATATACTGTTGGTCACCAAAATGCTGCACTGTACTACTATATATACTGCTCACAACAATGCAGCACATATAAGGATGGATACTTGCAGTGACACGGAGCTGCAAGATAGAGCAATGGACTACTGTACTGTACAACTATATACTGTTGGTCACCAAAATGCTGGACTGTACTACTATATATACTGCTCAGAATGCCGCACAGATATGGATGGATACTTGCAGTGACACGGAGCTGCAAGATACAGCAATGGACTACTGTACTGTACTACTATACTGGTGGTCACCAAAATGCAGCACACTGAGCACAGATATTTGCAGCACACTGAGCACAGATATGGAGCTTTTCAGGCA
Organism: Pseudophryne corroboree; assembly: GCF_028390025.1. Taxonomy (NCBI): domain Eukaryota; kingdom Metazoa; phylum Chordata; class Amphibia; order Anura; family Myobatrachidae; genus Pseudophryne; species Pseudophryne corroboree. The sequence goes on from NC_086447.1 coordinate 801,861,834, forward strand.
GAGAACGTAGATATTTGCAGCACACTGAGCACAGATATTTGCAGCACACTGAGCACAGATATGGAGCTTTTCAGGCAGAGAACGTAGCCACGTCCGTTCCGTTCAATCTCCAATGCACAAGTGAAAATGGTGGCGACGCGCGGCTCTTTATATAGAATACGAATCTCGCGAGAATCCGACAGCGGGATGATGACGTTCGGCTGCGTTCGGGTTAACCAAGCAAGGCGGGAAGATCCAAGGCTGCCTCGGACCCGTGTAAAATAGGTGAAGTTTGGGGGGGTTCGGATCTTGACGAACCGAACCCACTCATCTCTAATTTTTTGTCTCAGAAATTTTATTTTGTGTCTCAGATTTTACATATTTTCGCAATTTTTGCGATTTTTGCAGTTTTGTGTTCCTTGTTGAATTAGCCCCAATATATCTATATGTAAATGTATCATGTGAGGAAAATATAAGCGTTCCAATTTGTTACAGTATAGACACAGGTATAAAAGAACCACAGATTGAGGGCTAGATGACCGCTGTTTAATATCTGCTGCGAAGTATTGCATATAGAATGAGTGTTTCCACACCCTCTACTGTACAGTGTAGTTAAAATAGTAAGAGGTATAGTAAGAATATTAGGAACAGACACAGTGATACGTGGGGCCGGCTTCTGCTTTTCTATGGGGAATGCTCTATGGGGGTAATTCAGAGTTGATCACAGCAGCAAATTTGTTAGCAGTTGGGCAAAACCAAGGGGGTAATTCCAAGTTGATCGCAGCAGGAATTTTGTTAGCAGTTGGGCAAAACCATGTGCACTGCAGGGGAGGCAGATTTAACATGTGTAGAGAGAGTTAGATTTGGGTGTGGTGTGTTCAATCTGCAATCTAATTTGTAGTGTAAAAATAAAGCAGCCAGTATTTACCCTGCACAGAAATAAATAACCCACCCAAATCTAACTCTCTCTGCACATGTTATATCTGCCTCCCCTGCAGTGCACATGGTTTTGCCCAACTGCTAACAAAGGCCCTCATTCCGAGTTGTTCGCTCGCAAGCTGCTTTTAGCAGCATTGCACACGCTAAGCCGCCGCCTACTGGGAGTGAATCTTAGCTTAGCAAAATTGCGAACGAAAGATTCTCAAAATTGCGATTAGAAATTTCTAAGCAGTTTCTGAGTAGCTCGACACTTACTCTGCCACTGCGATCAGTTCAGTCAGTTTCGTTCCTGGTTTGACGTCACAAACACACCCAGCGTTCGCCCAGACACTCCCCCGTTTCTCCAGCCACTCCCGCGTTTTTCCCAGAAATGGCAGCGTTTTTTCACACACTCCCATAAAACGGCAAGTTTCCGCCCAGAATCACCCACTTCCTGTCAATCACATTACGATCATCAGAACGAAGAAAAACCTTGTAATGCCGTGAGTAAAATACCAAACTTCTTAGCAAATTTACTTGGTGCAGTCGCACTGCGGACATTGCGCATGCGCAATTAGCGGAAAATCGCTGCGATGCGAAGAAAATTACCGAGCGAACAACTCGGAATGAGGGCCAAAATTCCTGCTGCGATCAACTTGGAATTACCCCCCATGTGCACTGCAGATGTGGCAGATATAACATTTGCAGAGAGAGTTAGATTTGGTGGGTTATATTGTTTCTGTGCAGGGTAAATACTGGGTGCTTTATTTCTACACTGCAATTTAGATTTCAGTTTGAAGTTAAACACACCCCACCCAAATCTAAAGGGCCGTACTGACAGGGAGATTTCCCAAGAGATGTGTGCTGAGTGGTCTAGCACAGACCGCTCAGCACACATCTCTTGACCCGCTCAGCACAGCGCGATGTGCTGAGCGAGGGAGGGACGGACACGGGGGGACACTCATTTCACCCAGCATTGAAATGAGCGACCTGCTAGATTGTGCCAATCTAGCACCAGCGATAGCAACGCATCGCTGTCGCCGGCACCCCTACACACAGAGCGATGCTCAGCTGATTTCTAAGCAATCTAGTCAGATTGCTTAGAAATTAGCTGAACATCGCTCTCTGTGCACCCCCCCATAACTCTCTCTGCATGTTACAAACTGTATACATGACATATAATAAGCATGCCCATGGGACAGATATCAGAGAATACGCATTACAAACCACTATCTCACTGTGTAAATATCTCACTGCCTGGGAAACCCACACAACCACTCACTGCACTCTGCTCATAGCACCACACTGCCCCCCCCCTTCTCGTGCTCATGCACCCACACATGACGTGGAGGGTGACTGGCAGTGGGTGACACACAGTGGGAGAGAGGGTAACTGGGAGAGTGACTGACAGTGGGTGATAGAGAGTGACTGACAATGGGTGATAGAGAGTGGGTGGTGGAGAGAGTGACTGGCAGTGGGTGACAAGGAGAGTGTGACATGCAGTGTGGGGATAGGGTGACGGAGAGGGTGATTGGCAGTGGGTGACAGGGAGAGTGGCAGTGGGTGACAGCGAGAGGATGACTGGCAATGGGTGTCAGGGAGACTGGCAGTAGGCAACAGGGAGAGGGTGACATATGAGTCAGTGTAATGTGGGCCCCTATAACACACATACAGTATAAGTGGGGAGGGAAAGGAGCACACTTAAAAAAAAAAGTTAACATTTTTTAATACAAAAAAGTCTGTCATCATCATGCATGATATAACACATTCACATAAACAACACACACACACCTCACTGACTCACTCACCTTCCCTGGGATAGGTCTCCCACAGCACAGAGCCCACTCCCGCGGACTCCAGTAATGCTCCCCAGCGGTACCTAGCATGATAGTCAGCGGGTCCAGGCACATAACAGCACCCCGCTGTATTGTGGCAGCAGGCAGCCGCCGATCCTCCTGGGACTACCGCGGCTCCGGGAGAGAGTTTGAGCACTCAGCAGGCTAGGTGCACTTCGCTGCACTCAGCCTGCTACATTAACAGTATGGTGGCAGCACGCAGCCGCCGGGCCTCCTGGGACTACCGCGGCTCCGGGATTGAGTTTGCGCACACAGCAGGCTAGGTGCACTTCGCTGCACTCAGCCTGCTACATTAACAGTACGCAGCCGCCGAGCCTCCAGGGACAACTTCCCTAGTGCCCGCCGGCTCTGTCAGGTGGAGATTGCAGCAGAGCTGTGGCTGCTACTCTCCAATAAAAAAAAAAAAAAAAAAGAACTGCCACAAATGACAGGGGGGGGGGGGGGGGCATGGGCCCGAGTGCCCCCCCCCTGGATCCGCCACTGCAACCCACTCACTGTGCTCACAGATCCACACTGCCCCCTCGCGTTGCTCATGCACCCACACTACTCCCTCACGTTACTCATGCATCCACACTGCCTCATTCACATTGCTCCTGCACCCCCACTGCGCCACTCACAGTGCTCACAAACCCGCACTGCCCCCTTACTGTGCTCATGCACCCATACTGCACCCTCACTGTGCTCACACACCCTCACTGCCCCCTCACTGTGCTCACACACCTGCACTGTCCCCTCACCGTGCTTATGCACCCTCACTCCCCCTCACCATGCTCACGCTCCCACACTGCCCTCTCACTGTGCTCACACACCTGCACTGTCCCCTCACTGTGCTTACACACTCCACTGCCCTCTCACTGTGCTCACACACCTGCACTGTCCCCTCACCATGCTTATGCACCCTCAGAGCCGGCCCTAACCAATATGATGCCCTAGGCAAGATTTTGGCTGGTGCCCCCTAGCACCACCGCTAGTTCCACTTCTGACCTTGCACCTCTTTCCCAGCACCATCACCCCTCACCCATAGCAGTCCTTATTTTGGTGTTCCTACCCACTATATTTTAAATAGGAACAGTTCGCACATTTGGCGCACACTCCAAAAAGGGGTGTGTTCTTGCTGGGAAGGGGCATGGCCACACAATAGTACCCCCAATTCAAATTATGCCACACAGTACTGCAACTTTATTCACATTTTATCATGCGATAGTCTCCCTAATTCACGTTACATCACACAGTAGTAGTAGTGCATTACTCCTCACAGTAGTGTCCTTTATTCACATAACATCACACTGAATTGCTACTTATTCACATTACACCACACCATATTGCTGTTTATTCACATTATACTACACAGTAGTGCCCTGTCTATACGTAACGCCACACAGTAGAACACCTTATATACATAATGCCACACATTAGTAATGCCTTTATATACACATAATACCACACAGTAATGCCCCTTACACATATGACACACATTATTAACGTCCTTATAAACATAATGTGCCTTACACATTATGACAACCTTTATTAATGCCCTTATACACATAATGTCCCTTACACATATGCCGCACATTATTAGTGCCTTTATACACATAATGACACACATAATGTCCCTTACACATTTACTGCACATTATTAATGCATTTATACACACGACACACATAGGGGGGTATTCAATTGTTTCAAAAATCAGTTGGGTGTCTGTTTTTTCCTATCTAATAGACAGGACAAAACAGACAACCAAACGACTTTTCAAACAATGGAATTTCCCCCATAATGCCCCTTACAAACTACTGCACAACCAACCCACCCACACACAGCACTCACACGGCCGCTAACCCTGTGACCTCTGCCTCTGCTACAGATATGTCCTCATACATCTTGCCTCAATGCGCCATGCAGCAGGAGATGCCTGTCGTGAGTCAGTTGGCAGCTCTGCTAACGTCGGGTGCCTTTTTTTTTATGAAAATGCATCTTATTTGCATTGCTTTGTGGCTAGGATGCACAAGCAGCTTCTGCTGATTAAAATGATATGTAGCATGCCTATATTCTGTGTGCGACTGTGGCTGTATCTGCATATGAAATGCTACACACAGAATATAAGCATGCCACATATCATTTTAATCAGCAGAAGCTGCTGGTGCCCCTAGGCATACCAAATGCCCTAGGCATTTGCCTAGTTTGCCTAAACAAAAACACTCCTAATGCAGCGCCTAATGTATATAAAAATGTAAATAGAAAATAAATAAAAATAAATATAAAAAACTACTGAGACACTGCGCTTGCCATAACCACTATGTATGAATGGAAAAACAGACTAAAACAACAAAAATGGCTGCGCTGTGTGTCGGTAGTAAAGTAAAAAGAGAGCAAACGTGTACTGTATAAATGAATAATTTAATAGAAATTACATAAGTTTAAGAACTATAAACAAAAAGGTAATATGAACACACCTGTACTGTCTCAAGGATGTTATACTGATAGTTGAGAAAATATGTGTTTAAAAGAGAAGTTCCGATTCTACAGTTCAGAGAGAAATTTCATTCCAGTGCAGTTCCCAAAAATGGTTATCTCACATTACGTCACCAGGCAAGTTGTTGAATGTGTATGATACCTCTCCGAATGGGCTGGTAAAGAATTAGCCGGGCGTCCCCAGCTAAAACGATCCTGCTTTGCCCAAAGTGCTGCACAGCGGAGGGAAAATCTGCAAACTGCCTGATGATGATCACTCGTCACAGCAGGGTGAATATCAACCTCCAGCTGGAGGGCGGAAAGGTCCGGTAGCATATAGGCTGCTGCCTACCTTACCGCTGTAACTGGTGACGATTACCGGACCTTTCCGCCCTCCAGCTGGAGGTTGATATTCACCCTGCTGTGACGAGTGATCATCATCAGGCAGTTTGCAGATTTTCCCTCCGCTGTGCAGCACTTTGGGCAAAGCAGGATCGTTTTAGCTGGGGACGCCCGGCTAATTCTTTACCAGCCCATTCGGAGAGGTATCATACACTTTCAACAACTTGCCTGGTGACGTAATGTGAGATAACCATTTTTGGGAACTGCACTGGAATGAAATTTCTCTCTGAACTGTAGAATCGGAACTTCTCTTTTAAACACATATTTTCTCAACTATCAGTATAACATCCTTGAGACAGTACAGGTGTGTTCATATTACCTTTTTGTTTATAGTTCTTAAACTTATGTAATTTCTATTAAATTATTAATTTATACAGTACACGTTTGCTCTCTTTTTACTTTACTACCGACACACAGCGCAGCCTAGTTTGCCTATGCCTAGGGCCGGCTCTGTGCACCCTCACTCCCCCTCACCATGCTCACGCTCCCACACTGCCCTCTCACTGTGCTCACACACCTGCACTGTCCCCTCACTGTGCTTACACACTGCACTGCCCCCTCACTGTGCTCATGCACCCATATTGCCCCGTCACTGTGCTCACGCACCCGCACTGCCTCCTCACTATACTCACGCACCTGCACTGCCTTTTCACTGTGCCCATACACCCACACTGCCTATACACACTGCCTATACATCCACACTGCTGTCTCTCCCATCATTGGCACAGCAGAGGCGGAACTGCCAGAGACAATGGAGTCAGCTGCTGCCGGAATCCTTCCGTGAAGGGGGCACCACTTCTCCACTGTCTACTGCTCCGTGTTCCCACAGCTGATGGTGTATAATGAGTCAGACAGGCTCATTATACGCCGCCACCGCAAACCCCGCCCTTACATCGCACAGAAAACTGATGCTGGAATAGAGGGGCAGCAGTGCCGGATTTAAGGGGCCCACTTGCCTCTGCCACAATATACAATGTTCAAGCTGCCGGAACCTTAAGGATTAATGGGGCCCGACAGCTATAGGTATAGGATCAGGGCACAGCACACAGCAATGGGCAGTGCACTATAGGGATGGCCATAGAGGTGGCTATAGGGATGGCCATCAACCATCGATGATTCTTTTGCCATCAATGGGGGAGAACTAGATGGTTTCCCTCCATCAATGGCATGGCATAACCAAATGTTTTTTGTATTTGTTTTTTTAAAAGGTGCCGGGACACGGAGCATAGCATACCCACAAAGCCCTACCTCGGTGTTCTGATTGGCCCACAAGTCAGTCAGTGAAACAAATGGGCTGACCATCGGTTGTGGAAACCATTGATGGTCATTCATTACATAATTAACAGCTATCGATGGTCACTTACCATCTGCCATCGATGGTTACTACACCGCTGGCCATCCCTAGTGCATTACTGGGCAATAAATCCCAGGAGACTCTTCAAAGGGGTCAGAGGAGCATGTGCTGAGCTCTGATTGAAGAAGAACCATCACATGCCCCTCTGACCCCTGGAGATGATCTGCAGCAGCAGCCTCATCATGGGATTCCTCCTCCCCGGCCCGATACACAGCTTCCACTGCAGCTTTTACCACCAGGGCCGGTGCAAGGTTACTTGGTACCCTAGGCAAAACGTCTGCCTACTGCCCCCCAACACCATCAATTACCCACTTCCCCAGTCAGTAAGGTGAAAATGCAGAGGCGGTGTATTGTGTGTGCCTCTGAGTCAGGCTCTATGTGCTAGTGCCTGATGTTAGGTAGCTGGTGACTTTGCTATGTCATGGCTACAGGTTGTGGATGTGTAGGTCCTCCTGGCTCTGGTACTGAGTTAGTTCCTAATTCTGGGTAGTTGATGATTACAGGCACTATGTTCGTTCTTGGCACTGGGTGGATGGTAATTACGGGTACTGTGCTGTGCTCATTTCTGCCTCTGGATATTTGGAAGCTACTGGCACTGTGACCCTTGGTACAGTAGTTGGTGACTACAAACACTGTACTAGTTTCTGGCTCAGGAAGTGAAGCTTTGAGACAATGTACGGCGGTGTCTTATACATCTCCCAGCTGTCTGACTGCAATGAGTTCGACAAGGATGTATCTCTCAAAGACATCCTTAATTATTTGACAGGTAGACTCAGTGGCACCCCCTTACCAGATCCTGGCACCCTACCCAGCTACCTATTTCTTTCTATTTCATTCTCTCTCTCATACATACATATATACGTCATCCATACACTGCCTCTCTCATACTTACATGCATCCACTGTCTCTCTAAATACATCCATACACTGCCTCTATCGGGTGGTCTTCAGTATGCTGCCAGCCAGGATCCCAACCGCCGGCATGCCGACACATATTCTCCCTCTTGGGGGTCTACGACCCCCCAGGAGGGAGAATAAATAGCATAGCGCACCACCGTGCCCGCAGCGTGGGGAGTGCAGCGAGCCCGCAAGGGGCTCATTAGCGCTCACCCAGCTGTCAGTATGCCGGCGATCGGGATCCGGACGCCGGTCACTTATACTACACCCCGTCTATCAAACATACATACATACACTGCCTCTATCATACATACATACACTGCCTCTATCATACATACATACACACACTGCCTCTATCATACATACATACATACATACATACATAGATACACTGCCTCATTCATACATCCATACACTGCCGCATTCATACATACATATATACGTCCACACACTGCTTCTATACATACATACATACACTGCCTCTATCATACATACATACACACACACTGCCTCTATCATACATACATAGATACACTGCCTCATTCATACATCCATACACTGCTGCATTCATACATACATATATACGTCCACACACTGCTTCTATACATACTACATACATACATACATACATACATACACTGCCTCCATCCATACGTCACACGCAGCCGCTGTGACCCGGGACGTGGCGGGTAACTGCTTGCCAGCACAGCTGGCAGGGAGCTACTCAGCAGGTACAAAAGCATCGCCGCTGTGCAATGCTTTTGCACCCTTGTGGGGGGATAGGGCCAGACATGCAGGAAGGACTAGCTCTGTGCTGGGCGTCCCCCCACATGTCTGAGAATCTGATCGTAGATGTGCTAAATTTATCACATCTACGATCAGCTCTAAAGCACCCTCACAATTAGTACCTCAGTTATTTTGACCCATGTCCTGTTGGTTTGAATACTGTACACCTCCTGACAATCTGACCCCACCTATCACATGAGGCTATGGGGAAGCGTGTGTGTGTCAGGCTATGGGGCAGCATGTGTGTGTCAGGCTATGGGGCAGCATGTGTGTGTCAGGCTATGGGGAAGCGTGTGTGTGTCAGGCTATGGGGCAGCATGTGTGTGTCAGGCTATGGGGAAGCGTGTGTGTGTCAGGCTATGGGGCAGCGTGTTAGTGTCAGGCTATGGGGCAGCATGTGTGTGTCAGGCTATGGGGAAGCGTGTGTGTGTCAGGCTATGGGGCAGCATGTTAGTGTCAGGCTATGGGGCAGCGTGTGTGTGTCAGGCTTTGGGGCAGCGTGTGTGAGTCAGGCTATGGGGCAGCGTGTGTGTGTCAGGCTATGGGGCAGCGTGTGTGTGTCAGGCTATGGGCAAGCGTGTGTGTGTCAGGCTATGGGGCAGCGTGTGTGTGTCAGGCTATGGGGCAGCGTGTGTGTGTCAGGCTATGGGGCAGCGTGTGTGTGTCAGGCTATGGGGCAGCGTGTGTGTGTCAGGCTATGGGGAAGCGTCTGTGTGTGAGGCTATGGGGAAGCGTCTGTGTGTGAGGCTATGGGGAAGCGTCTGTGTGTGAGGCTATGGGGCAGCGTGTGTGTGTGTCAGGCTTTGGGGCAGCGTGTGTGTGTGTCAGGCTTTGGGGCAGCGTGTGTGTGTGTCAGGCTATGGGGCAGCGTGTGTGTGTGTCAGGCTTTGGGGCAGCGTGTGTGTGTGTCAGGCTATGGGGCAGCGTGTGTGTGTCAGGCTATGGGGCAGCGTGTATGTGTGTCAGGCTATGGGGCAGCGTGTGTGTGTGTCAGGCTATGGGGCAGCGTGTGTGTGTCAGGCTATGGGGCAGTGTGTGTGTGTCAGGCTATGGGGCAGCGTGTGTGTGTGTCAGGCTATGGGGCAGCGTGTGAGTGTCAGGCTATGGGGCAGTGTGTGTGTGTCAAGCTATGGGGCAGTGTGTGTGTGTGTCAGGCTATGGTGAAGCGTGTGTGTGTGTCACAGGCTATGGGGCAGCGTGTGTGTGTCAGGCTATGGGGCAGCATGTGAGTGTCAGGCTATGGGGCAGCGTGTGAGTGTCAGGCTATGGGGCAGCGTGTGAGTGTCAGGCTATGGGGCAGTGTGTGTGTGTCAGGCTATGGGGCAGTGTGTGTGTGTGTGTCAGGCTATGGGGCAGTGTGTGTGTGTCAGGCTATGGTGAAGCGTGTGTGTGTGTCACAGGCTATGGGGCAGCGTGTGTGTCAGGCTATGGGGCAGCGTGTGTGTGTGTCAGGCTATGGGGCAGCGTGTGAGTGTCAGGCTATGGGGCAGCGTGTGTGTCAGGCTATGGGGCAGTGTGTGTGTGTCAGGCTATGGGGCAGCATGTGTGTGTGTCAGGCTATGGGGCAGCGTGTGAGTGTCAGGCTATGGGGCAGTGTGTGTGTGTCAAGCTATGGGGCAGTGTGTGTGTGTGTGTGTGTGTGTCAGGCTATGGGGCAGTGTGTGTGTGTCAGGCTATGGTGAAGCGTGTGTGTGTGTCACAGGCTATGGGGCAGCGTGTGTGTGTCAGGCTATGGGGCAGCGTGTGAGTGTCAGGCTATGGGGCAGCGTGTGAGTGTCAGGCTATGGGGCAGCGTGTGTGTGTGTGTCACAGGCTATGGGGCAGCGTGTGTGTGTGTCAGGCTATGGGGCAGCGTGTGTGTGTGTCAGGCTATGGGGCAGTGTGTGTGTGTCAGGCTATGGGGCAGTGTGTGTGTGTCAGGCTATGGGGCAGCTTGTGTGTGTGTCACAGGCTATGGGGCAGCGTGTGTGTGTCAGGCTATGGGGCAGCGTGTGTGTGTGTCAGGCTATGGGGCAGCGTGTGAGTGTCAGGCTATGGGGCAGTGTGTGTGTGTCAGGCTATGGGGCAGCGTGTGTGTGTGTCAGGCTATGGGGCAGCGTGTGTGTGTGTCAGGCTATGGGGCAGCGTGTGTGTGTCAGGCTATGCGGCAGTGTGTGTGTGTCAGGCTATGGGGCAGCGTGTGTGTGTGTCAGGCTATGGGGCAGCGTGTGAGTGTCAGGCTATGGGGCAGTGTGTGTGTGTGTCAAGCTATGGGGCAGTGTGTGTGTGTGTCAGGCTATGGTGAAGCGTGTGTGTGTGTCACAGGCTATGGGGCAGCGTGTGAGTGTCAGGCTATGGGGCAGCGTGTGAGTGTCAGGCTATGGGGCAGCGTGTGAGTGTCAGGCTATGGGGCAGTGTGTGTGTGTCAAGCTATGGGGCAGTGTGTGTGTGTCAGGCTATGGGGAAGCGTGTGTGTGTGTCACAGGCTATGGGGCAGCGTGTGTGTCAGGCTATGGGGCAGCGTGTGTGTGTGTCAGGCTATGGGGCAGCGTGTGAGTGTCAGGCTATGGGGCAGCGTGTGTGTCAGGCTATGGGGCAGTGTGTGTGTGTCAGGCTATGGGGCAGCGTGTGTGTGTGTCAGGCTATGGGGCAGCGTGTGAGTGTCAGGCTATGGGGCAGTGTGTGTGTGTCAAGCTATGGGGCAGTGTGTGTGTGTGTGTGTGTGTGTGTGTCAGGCTATGGGGCAGTGTGTGTGTGTCAGGCTATGGTGAAGCGTGTGTGTGTGTCACAGGCTATGGGGCAGCGTGTGTGTGTCAGGCTATGGGGCAGCGTGTGAGTGTCAGGCTATGGGGCAGCGTGTGAGTGTCAGGCTATGGGGCAGCGTGTGTGTGTGTCACAGGCTATGGGGAGGCGTGTGTGTGTCAGGCTATGGGGCAGCGTGTGAGTGTCAGGCTATGGGGCAGCGTGTGTGTGTGTCAGGCTATGGGGCAGTGTGTGTGTGTCAGGCTATGGTGAAGCGTGTGTGTGTCACAGGCTATGGGGCAGCGTGTGTGTGTCAGGCTATGGTGAAGCGTGTGTGTGTGTCACAGGCTATGGGGCAGCGTGTGTGTGTCAGGCTATGGGGCAGCGTGTGAGTGTCAGGCTATGGGGCAGCGTGTGTGTGTGTCAGGCTATGGGGCAGTGTGTGTGTGTCAGGCTATGGTGAAGCGTGTGTGTGTCACAGGCTATGGGGCAGCGTGTGTGTGTCAGACTATGGGGCAGCGTGTGAGTGTCAGGCTATGGGGCAGCGTGTGAGTGTCAGGCTATGGGGCAGCGTGTGTGTGTGTGTGTGTGTGTGAGGCTATGGGGCAGCATTTGTGTGTCAGGCTATGGTGAAGCGTGTGTGTGTGAGGCAGCTCCAGGCGTTGCACTGACCTGTAGGATGCATGCAGCAGAGTTCACCTCACAGATGGTGACAGCTGCCCTGTGTCCATGCATTTTTCTTCCTGGTATTTCTGGTACTCCTGTAGGCCACTCAGCCCCTGCAGCTGCCCTTTTCTCATAATTTCAGTGCCCAGGGTTCCCAACAGTTACTGGAGAGTGAATGGGAGGACTTCAGCCAAAATGGGGGCGGGGCACCAGGAGCCGCGGGTGGGCGGGGCTTCGGCGGCTATTACAGAGGAGCATCAGGTACAGTATCTGGCCAGTGAATAGGCATTAGGCAATGCTTTGCATATGGCCACGCCCCCTCCCTACGGCTCTCCCCTTCTCTGCTAGTACTGCCGTGGACAGTGTGCCTGAGCAGCCTCAGCCTGTCTCTTGTTCTCTGTGTGACTGGGTGCAGGGGAGCTGCGGGCCATGGAGTTAGCCGGGGCCACATAGCAGCTGCATCCCCTGCACCTGTGGTACTTACGCCACTGCCAACCGCTGGGTAAGCACCACTGTTCCTACTGGTGGGGAGGCACTACTCTTATTACTGCCCCCAGCTCCATAACCCCGTGATTGGTGCTGCTGTTGGTGAGGGGGCGGCGGCTGCTGCTGGTGAGGGGGCGGGCGGCTTCTGCATCTCCAATCCCCCCTGCCCTCCGTAACACGCAAAAAAATATATATATATATATAATTAAAATAATGGTCCTGTGGGTTGTAGGGAGACAGTAGTGGCCGCCCTCCAGCGGCCGGCGCTCTAGGCAGCTGCCTAAAGCTGCCTAATGGTAGCGCCGGCCCTGTTTACCACACCCGCACCCTGCAGCCATATGCGCCTGCCTGCACTGTGAGCAGCTGCTGTGAGGTGGAGCTGAGGAGCAGCTACAAGCCAGAGCCAGGTGTTCCTCAGTCTAATGCCGACTCCTCTCTCATCAGTACCCCTGCCTATGGCAGCCATGAAGATTCCCCTGCCAGCGGCTCACACAGGTCAGTGGGAGTAGAAAGGAATGGAGATTATAATAGTGGAAAAGCAGGTAAAGGGGAGCATGGTGTGGGCTGCAGCCAGAGGCTGATCACCTGCTACAGCTGAATAATGTCACCATATGCCTGCATTAAGCATTACTGGCAAGCAGGGCCTTTACTGCAGGGGAGTGGGCTCCTGAGTGTAGTGCCACCAGTCCCATACTTGCCGTTACCTGCATGTGTAGGCCAGGCTGTGCAGTCCTGTACAGGAGCATTACAGGTTGTGTCTACATCCAAGTGGGCTGACCTTGCACAAATCTCACCTAGAACTAGAGATGTGCAGGGGGCATTTTTTGGGTTTTGTGTTTTGGTTTTGGATTCGGTTCCGCGGCCGTGTTTTGGATTCGGACGCGTTTTGGCAAAATCTCCCTTAAGAATTTTTGTCGGATTCGGGTGGTTTTTTTTTTTTAAAAAACCCTCAAAAACAGCTTAGATCATAGAATTTGGTGGTAATTTTAATCCTATAGTATTATTAACCTCAATAACCATAATTTCCACTTATTTCCAGTCTATTCTGAACACCTCCCACCTCACAATATTATTTTTAGTCCTAAAATTTGCACCAAGGTAGCTGGATGACTAAGCTAAGCGACCCAAGTGGGCGGCACAAACACCTGGCCCATCTAGGAGTGGCACTGCAGTGTCAGACAGAATGGCACTTAAAAAAAATTGTCCCCAAACAGCACATGATGCAAAGATAAATAAAAAAAAAGAGGTGCAAGATGGAATTGTCTTTGGGCCCTCCCACCCACCCTTATGTTGTATAAACAGGACATGCACACTTTAACAAGCCCATCATTTCAGCGACAGGGTCTGCCACACGACTGTGACTGAAATGACTGGTTGGTTTGGGCCCCCGCCAAAAAGAAGCAATCAATCTTTCCTTGCACAAACTGGCTCTACAGAGGCAAGATGTCCACCTCCTCCTCATCGTCCGATTCCTCACCCCTTTCACTGTGTACATCCCCCTCCTCACAGAGTATTAATTCGTCCCCACTGGAATCCACCATCACAGGTCCCTGTGTACTTTCTGGAGGCAATTGCTGGTAAATGTCTCCACGGAGGAATTGATTATAATTCATTTTGATGAACATCATCTTCTCCACATTTTGTGGAAGTAACCTCCTACGCCGATCGCTGGCAAGGTTACTGGCTGCACTAAACACTCTTTCGGAGTACACTGGAGGGGGGGGGGGGGCAACTTAGGTAAAATAAAGCCAGTTTGTGCAAGGGCCTCCAAATTGCCTCTTTTTCCTGCCAGTATACGTACGGACTGTCTGACATGCCTACTTGGATGCTGTCACTCATATAATCCTCCACCATTCTTTCAATGGTGACAGATTCATATGCAGTGACAGTAGACGACATGTCAGTAATCGTTGGCAGGTCCTTTAGTCCGGACCAGATGTCAGCTATCGCTCCTGACTGCCCTGCACCACCGCCAGTGGGTGGTTTTTGAAATTTTATCCTTTTCCTGGCAGCTCCAGTGGCGGGAGAAAATGAAGGAGGAGCTGTTGGCGGGTCACGTTCCACTTGACTTGACAATTGTCTCACCAGCAGTGCTTTGAACATCTGCAGACTTGTGTCTGCCGGAAAGAGAGATACAACGTAGGCTTTAAACCTAGGATCGAGCACGGTGGCCAAAATGTAGTGCTCTGATTTCACAGATTGACCACCCGTGAATCCTGGTTAAGCGAATGAAGGGCTCCATCCACAAGTCCCACATGCCTCGCGGAATCGCTCCGTTTTAGCTCCTCCTTCAATCTCTCCAGCTGCTTCTGCAAAAGCCTGATGAGGGGAATGGCCTGACTTAGGCTGGCAGTGTCTGAACTGACTTCACGTGTGGCAAGTTCAAAGATTTGGAGAACCTTGCACAACGTTGAAATCATTCTCCACTGCGCTTGAGTCAGGTGCATTCCCCCTCCTTTGCCTATATCGTAGGCAGATGTATAGGCTTGAATGGCCTTTTGCTGCTCCTCCATCCTCTGAAGCATATAGAGGGTTGAATTCCACCCCGTTACCACCTCTTGCTTCAGCTGATGGCAGGGCATGTTCAGGAGTGTTTGGTGGTGCTCCAGTCTTCGGCACGCAGTGGCTGAATGCCGAAAGTGGCCCGCAATTCTTCGGGCCACCGACAGCATCTCCTGAACGCCCGTTGTTTTGTAAAAAATTCTGCACCACCAAATTCAATGTATGTGCAAAACATGGGACGTGCTGGAATTTGCCCACATGTAATGCACGCACAATATTGGTGGCATTGTCCGATGTCACAAATTCCCAGGAGAGTCCAATTGGGGGAAGCCAATCTGCGATGATGTTCCTCAGTTTCCGTAAGAGGTTGTCAGCTGTGTGCCTCTTATGGAAAGCGGTGATACAAAGCGTAGCCTGCCTAGGAACGAGTTGGCGTTTGCGAGATGCTGCTACTGGTGCCGCCGCTGTTGTTGCTGCGGGAGGCAATACATCTACCCAGTGGGCTGTCACAGTCTTATAGTCCTTAGTCTGCCCTGCTCCACTTGTCCACATGTCCGTGGTTAAGTGGACAGTGAGTACAACTGCATTTTTTAGGACACTGGTGACTCTTTTTCTGATGTCTGTGTACATTCTCGGTATCGCCTGCCTAGAGAAGTGGAACCTAGATGGGATTTGGTACCGGGGACACACTACCTCAAGCAATTCTCTAAGTCCCTGTGAACTAACGGCGGATACCGGACGCACACCAACTAGTTGGCAAGGCCTGAGTTATCCGCTTTGCAACAGGATGACTGCTGTGATATTTAATCTTCCTCGCAAAGAACTGTTGGACAGTCAATTGCTTACTGGAAGTAGTACAAGTGGTCTTCCAACTTCCCCTTTGGGATGACGATCGACTCCCAGCAGCAACAACAACAGCGCCAGCAGCAGTAGGCGTTACACTCAAGGATCCATCGGAGGAATCCCAGTTAGGAGAGGACTCGTCAGACTTGCCAGTGACATGGCCTGCAGGACTATTGGCGTTCCTGTCTAAGGAGGAATTGACATTGAGGGAGTTGGTGGGGTGGTTTGCAGGAGGAAGAAGGGATTTAGTTGTCAGTGGACTGCTTCCGCTGTCACCCAAAGTTTTTGAACTTGTCAATGACTTCTGATGAATGCGCTCCAGGTGACATATAAGGGAGGATGTTCCTAAGTGGTTAACGTCCTTACCCCTACTTATTACAGCTTGACAAAGGCAACACACGGCTTGACACCTGTTGTCCGCATTTCTGTTTAAATAATTCCACACCGAAGAGGTGTTTTTTTTTGTATTTAGACCAGGCATGTCACTGGCCTTATTCATCCCACGGGCAACAGGTGTCTCCTCGGGTGCCTGACTTAAACAAACCACCTCACCATCAGAATCCTCCTCGTCAATTTCCTCCTCAGCGCCAGCAACACCCATATCCTCATCCTGGTGTACTTCAACAGTGACATCTTCAATTTGAATATCAGGAACTGGACTGTGGGTGCTCCTTCCAGCACTTGCAGGGGGCGTGCAAATGGAGGAAGGAGCCACCTCTTCCCATCCAGTGTTGGGAAGGTCAGGCATCGCAACCGACACAATTGGACTCTCCTTGGGGATTTGTTATTTAGAACGCACAGTTCTTTGCTCTGCTTTTGCCAGCTTAACTCTTTTCATTTTTCTAGCGGGAGGATGAGTGCTTCCATCGTCATGTGAAGCTGAAGCACTAGTTATGAGGAACATAGGAGAGGGCCTTAGCCGTTCCTTGCCACTCCATGTCGTACATGGCATATTGGCAAGTTTACGCATCTCCTCAGATGATTTTAATTTAGATTTTTGGGTCATTTTAATGAACTTTTGCTTTCTGGATTTTACATGCTCTCTACTATGACATTGGGCATCGGCCTTGGCAGACGACGTTGATGGCATTTCATCATCTCTGCCATGACTAGTGGCAGCAGCTTCAGCACTAGATGGAAGTGGATCTTGATCTTTCCCTATTTTACCCTCCAAATTTTTGTTCTCCATTTTTTAATGTGTGGAATTATATGCCACTAATTAGACGACAGTAATGTCTGGAATTAGATACCACTAGATAGATACCAGATACCACTGTGACTGGAATGATGATGACCTATGCACAGTGACAGGACACTACCACAGCACCCTACAGCAGCAAGATGCAGCACAAGACACTGGACTTTTAGTAATGTACTGTAGTATACTGGTCACCACAATGCAGCACAAGACAATGAGCAGTGATACTGAGCACTGATGAGGATACTAGAACTGACACTGGGCAGCAAGAACAGCACTGGACTATTGTACTGTAGTATACTGGTCACCACAATGCAGCACAAGACAATGAGCAGTGATACTGAGCACTGATGAGGATACTAGAACTGACACTGGGCAGGGAGAACAGCACTGGACTATTGTACTGTAGTATACTGGTCACCACAATGCAGCACAAGACAATGAGCAGTGATACTGAGCACTGATGAGGATACTAGAACTGACACTGGGCAGGGAGAACAGCACTGGACTATTGTACTGTAGTATACTGGTCACCACAATGCAGCAGCAAGACAATGAGCACTGATCCTGAGCACTGATGAGGATACTAGAACTGACACTGGGCAGCGAGAACAGCACTGGACTATTGTACTGTAGTATACTGGTTACCACAATGCAGCAGCAAGACAATGAGCACTGATCCTGAGTACTGATGAGGATACTAGAACTGACACGGAGCAGCAAGATGCAGCACTGATGCTGAGCACAGATATTGAGCTAATATTGAGCTTTTCACTCAGAGAACGTAGCCACGTCCTCCCCGCTCAATCTATAATGCACGAGTGAAAATGGCGGCGACGCGCGGCTCTTTATATGGAATCCGAATCTCGCGAGAATCCGACAGAAGGATGATGACGTTTTCCCCCGTTCGGGTTTTGCGAGTAAGGTGGGAGGAACCGAGGCTGCCTCGGACCCGTGTAAACCACGTAAAGTTCGGGGGGGGGGGGGGGGGGGGTTCGGTTCAATCATCACTCTTTAATTCTTCAATTCAGCTGCTGCCCATGTATGGCATGCTGGGAGGTGGGACAGGACAGAGTTCAGCTGCCTGGATATGAGTGGGACGGACGCACTGGGGACGCAAGTGAGGACTGAGAAGCCTTGCCACGAGAGCCAGTCAGTTCAAATTATAAATATTGCCGTGAGTGCTGCCCCAGCGCTTGCTTGCTTGATCTATCTATCTATCTATCTATCTATCTATCTATCTATCTATCTATCTATCTATCTATCTATCTATCTATCTATCTCTATATCTATGGGACAGGGGGGCACCATTTATCTTGCCTCCGGGCGACTGGGACTAACTTACGCCACTGCACAGCAGCCACCTCTCCCTGGAGAGTCCTGATTTTGGAAACATTGGACCTCATTTAGGTCCAGTCGCTGCTGCGTGTCATGCAGCTAAGTACTGATTATCGGTACTTTGAGCATGCGCAGGACCAGTTTTGCACATGCGTGAACAGGTCCTGTGATGTCAGAGGACGGCCGCAGACTGTCAGTGATTACCAGTCTGCTGCCATCTGGGGGGGCGGAGAGGGGGTGGCGAAGGACTCCATTTGTGAAAATGGAGCTGTGTTGCTGATGTTTAGGGGGAGGGAAGAGCCCAGAGATCTCTGTCGAAGGGTGGAAATTTCCTAACCTCTGCGATGGCTGGCTTGCGAAGCAACATTGGTGTTGGAAGCCGCCCGATGGTGGGAGAGATATCCAATGCTGCGTCTTAGGAAGCAGATCGGATCACTACTGCAGCGCCTGCTTGTAATAGACAGTGGCGCACGCAGGGGGGGTTTCCGAGTACCTGGAAACAGCCCCTGATGACCTGAATTTAATATTTTAGAGACGGAGACAGCTGTGTCTCCGTCTCTGCAAAAGCCGCGATCGCAATCGCGACCGCAGGGCTGCAGCATCAGAGAGCTCCATAGCTCTCTCCAAACAGAATGTCTGGAGGGAGCTGTTGGCCTCTCATACTCAACCACAGCAGCTCCCTCCTTCTTCATACTGGTGCCTGTCTCCTGCAAGCTCCTGGGCTGGTACAGTATGTATAAATGTAGTACTGTACCTTTGTGTATGTATGTATGTATGTATGTATGTATGTACAGTATGTGTGTGCTTGTGTGTGTGTATGTATGTGTGTGAATGAGTGCTTGTGTATGTACAGTATGTATGTGTGTGTGTGTGTGCTTTTGCATGTATGTATGAAATTAATGTGTGTGTGCTACATATATCTATATATCTATATATATTTTTTTTTTCTCCATAGAATGTCCCACCACTCAAATGCCTGTATATTTGCCGTGTGCTCTCCACTAACAGCAGAATGGGTGCTAAAATACTGTGCATAGTTACATTTGGGGAAACCCCCCAGAGTAAATCCTGCATTTGCCCCTGATAGATGCCTGCTACTATACTGCCATAAAGTGCTATCACTGCTGCTTCCAAGGAAGTGATATTAACTCCACCACATCTGAATAACCACTACTGTCCCTAGAAGAGTGTTCCCTTTGTTATTTTAGCCAACAGTGGTGGTCATTCCGAGTTGATCGCAGCCAGCAACTTTTAGCTGCTGCTGCAATCAATAGTCCACGCCTATGAGGGAGTGTATTTTAGCTTAGCAGGGCTGCGATCGCTTGTGCAGCCCTGCTAAGCTAAAAAAATTTCAAGCAGAAGTAGACTAGGGCTGGACATACTTACCCTGCGCGATGGATCCAGCGATGCTGGGGCCGGCTTTGACGTCACTCCTCCGCTCTCCGTTGTCCTGGACACGCCTGCGTTTTACTCACCACTCCCCGAAAACGCTCTCCAACGGTCCGGATCCGCCCATCCACACCAGAGAGAGATAAATTTGGGTGTGGTGAGTTCAATCTGCAATCTAAATTGCAGTGTAAAAATAAAGCAGCCAGTATTTACCCTGCACAGAAACAAAATAACCCACTCAAATCTAACTCTCTCTGCAAATGTTATATCTGCCCCCCCCCCTCCCCCTGCAGTGCAAACGGTTTTGCCCAACAGCTAAAAAATATCCTGCTGTAATCAACTTGGAATTACCCCCTATGTGTTTTCGCAATCACGGACTCGAAAACATGGCACTTATCAGGGATATTGTGGGTCCTGGGGAAAAAATCTACGACCATTTTCATGTCGACCTTTTGACACTGTCCACCTTTTCGCCCTATCGACTTTTTGTACTGTCTACATTTTTCATGTCTACCTTTTGACCATGTCGACCTTTTGACTGTCTAACATGTGGTGTCTATCTATTGACTATCTAACTAGACACTGTTTATCTATTATAACAAACCCTTATTTACTAAGCCTTGGACGGAGATAAAGTGGACGGAGATAAAGTACCAGCCAACCAGCTCCCAACTGCCATGTCACAGGCTGTGTTTGAAAAATGACAGTTAGGAGCTGATTGGCTGGGACTTTATCTCCATACACTTTATCTCCATTCAAGGTTTAGTAAATAGACCCCATATGATATATATATATATATATATATATATATATACTTTCATACATTGCATCAGTAGCCCCAATTATTTTCTTATCTCGGACATCTTTCCTTATATGGCTGCCTCTTCCTTCTAGTAACAAAGGGGGGAAAAAAGCTAATATAACATATTCTCACAGATACGGACACAACAACATCCTAACTATCAGCAAACTCTTACCCTATTTAGTTACAATGGACCTTATTCAGGTTGGATTATGTGATCCAACCAGCAGTTTCCCGAGGGATGGGAAACTGCGCATGTGCATCCTGCGTGTCGCCACCATTTTCCAGGAGTGACGTGGCCAAGGACTGCGTTGCAAATAATTTTATATATATAGCGCTCTTTCTCCAACAGGTGCTTCAAACATAATAAAAAGTACATGCAGAACTTCATCCTAGCAGCATCACATTGTCAATAGCAGGGATATAACTACCTAGTGGCAGCCTCTCCAGTCTCATTCACCCTCAACTCCTGTCCTGCCCTGTATCCCCCCAAGTCCTGTCATCACTGCCCTGTATCCCCCAGCTACAGTGCATCCGGAAGGCATTCACAGCACTTTACTTTTTCCACATTTTGTTATGTTACATCCTTATTCCAAAATGCAATAAATATTTTTTTTCCCTCAAAATCCTACACACAATACCCCATAATGAGAAGGTGGAAAAAATAATTTTGTGATTTTTGCAAATTTATTCAAAATAAAAAGCTATGAAATCACATGTACATAAAAATAATTATTCACAGCCTTTGCCATGAAGCTCAAACTTGAGCTCAGGTGCATCCTGTTTCCACTGATCATCCTTATTTGGAGTGCACCTGTGGAAAATTCAGTCAATTGGACATGATTTGGAAAGGCACACAGTTGTCTATATAAGGTCCCACACTTGACAGTGAGCACAAACCAAGTGTGAAGTCAAAGAAATTGTCTGTAGACCTCCGAGATAGGATTGTCTTGAGGTACAGATCTGGGGAAGGGTACAGAAAAATATCTGCTGCTTTGAAGGTCCCAATAAGCACAGTGGCATTCATCATTCACAAATGGAAGAAGTCCAGAACCACCAGGACTCTTCCCAGAGCTGGCCGGCCGTCTAAACCGAGCAATGAGGGAAGAAGGGCCCTAGTCAGGGAGGTGAATGAGAACCCGATGGTCACTCTGTCAGAGCTACAGCAGTCCTCTGTGGAGAGAGGAGAACCTTTCAGAAGGACAACCATCTCTGCAGCAATCCACCAATCATGCTTGTATGGTAGAGTGGCCAGACGGAAGCCACTCCTTAGTTAAAAACACATGGCAGCCCGTCTGGAGTTTGCCAAAATGCAACTGAAGGACTCTCGGACCATGAGAAAAAAAATTCTCTGGTCTGATGAGACAAAGATTGAACTCTTTAGCGTGAATGCCAGGCGTCATGTTTGGAGGAAACCAGGCACAGCTCATCACCAGGACAATACTATCCCTACAGTGAAACATGCTGGTGGCAGCATCATGCTGTGGGGATGTTTTTCAGTGGCAGGAACTGGGAGACTAGTCAGGATAGAAGAAAAAATAAATGCAGCAATGTACAGCGACATCCTGTATGAAGAACCTGCTCCAGAGCGCTCTTTACCTCAGACTGGGACGACGGTTCATCTTTTAGCAGGACAACGACCTTAAGCACACAGCCAGGATATCAAAGGAGTGGCTTCAGGAGAACTTTGTGAATGTCCTTGAGTAGCCCAGCCAGAGCCCAAACTTGAATCCGATTGAACATCTCTGGAGAGATCTGAAAATGTCTGTGCACCGACGCTCCACATCCAACCTGATGGAGCTTGAGAGGTGCTGCAAAGAGGAATGGGCGAAACTGTCCAAAGACAGGTGTGCCAAGCTTGTGGCTCATATTCAAAAAGGCTTATGGCTGTAATTGCTGTCAAAGGTGCATCAACAAAGTATTGAGCAAAGGCTGTGAATACTTCTGTACATGTGATTTCTTAGTTTTTTATTTTTAATAAACTTGCAAAAATCTCAATGTTATGTTGTCATTATGGGGTATTGTATGTAGAATTTAGAGGGAAAAAATTTCTTTATTCCATTTTGGAATAAGGCTGTACATAACAGGATGTGGAAAAAGTGAAGCGCTGTGAATACTTTCCGGATGCACTGTACTGTCTTCACTGCTCTACACCCCCACCTCCTGTCACCACTGCACTGCATCCCCCAGTTACCGCCTTCACTGCTCTACACCCCCACCTCCTGTCACCACTGCCCTGCATCCCCCAGTTACCGCCTTCACTGCTCTACACCCCCACCTCCAGTCATCACTGCCCTGCATCCCACAGCTACCGGCTTCACTGCTCTACACCCCCACCTCCTGTCATCACTGCCCTGCATCCCCCAGCTACAGCCTTCACTGCTCTACACCCCCACCTCCTGTCATCACTGCCCTGCATCCCCCAGTTACCGTCTTCACTGCTCTACACCCCCACCTCCAGTCATCACTGCCCTGCATCCCCCAGCTACCGGCTACACTGCTCTACACCCCCACCTCCTGTCATAACTGCCCTGTATCCCCCAGCTACCACATTCACTGCTCTACACCCCCACCTCCTGTCAACACTGCCCTGCATCCCCAAGCTACCGGCTTCACTGCTCTACACCCCCACCTCCTGTCATCACTGCCCTGCATCCCCCAGCTACCGCATTCACTGCTCTACACCCCCACCTCCTGTCATCACTGCCCTGCATCCCCCAGTTACCGCATTCACTGCTCTACACTCCCACCTCCTGTCATCACTGCCCTGCATCCCCCAGTTACCGCATTCACTGCTCTATACTCCCACCTCCTGTCATCACTGCCCTGCATCCCCCAGTTACCGCACTCACTGCTCTACACCCCCACCTCCTGTCATCACTGCCCTGCATCCCCCAGTTACCGTCTTCACTGCTCTTCACACCCACCTCCTGTCATCACTGCCCTGCATCCCCCAGCTACCGCATTCACTGCTCTACACCCCCACCTCCTGTCATCACTGCCCTGCATCCCCCAGCTACC
Source organism: Pseudophryne corroboree (assembly GCF_028390025.1). NCBI lineage: Eukaryota > Metazoa > Chordata > Amphibia > Anura > Myobatrachidae > Pseudophryne > Pseudophryne corroboree. Next base: position 801,885,442 of record NC_086447.1, read on the forward strand.
GCATTCACTACTCTACACCCCCACCTCCTGTCACCACTGCCCTGCATCCCCCAGCTACCGCCTTCACTGCTCTACACCCCCACCTCCTGTCATCACTGCCCTGCATCCCCCAGTTACCGCATTCACTGCTCTACACCCCCACCTCCTGTCATCACTGCCCTGCATCCCCCAGCTACCGCATTCACTGCTCTACACCCCCACCTCCTGTCATCACTGCCCTGCATCCCCCAGCTACCGCATTCACTGCTCTACACCCCCACCTCCTGTCATCACTGCCCTGCATCCCCCAGTTACTGCATTCACTGCTCTACACCCCCACCTCCTGTCATCACTGCCCTGCATCCCCCAGTTACCGCATTCACTGCTCTACACCCCCACCTCCTGTCAACACTGCCCTGCATCCCCCAGCTACCGCATTCACTGCTCTACACCCCCACCTCCTGTCATCACTGCCCTGCATCCCCCAGTTACCGCATTCACTGCTCTACAACCCCACCTCCTGTCATCACTGCCCTGCATCCCCCAGTTACCGCATTCACTGCTCTACACACCCACCTCCTGTCAATACTGCCCTGCATCCCCCAGCTACCGCATTCACTGCTCTACACCCCCACCTCCTGTCATCACTGCCCTGCATCCCCCAGCTACCGCATTCACTGCTCTACACCCCCACCTCCTGTCATCACTGCCCTGCATCCCCCAGTTACCGCATTCACTGCTCTACACCCCCACCTCCTGTCATCACTGCCCTGCATCCCCCAGCTACCGCATTCACTGCTCTACACCCCCACCTCCTGTCATCACTGCCCTGCATCCCCCAGCTACCGCATTCACTGCTCTACACCCCCACCTCCTGTCATCACTGTCCTGCATCTCCCAGTTACTGCATTCACTGCTCTACACCCCCACCTCCTGTCATCACTGCCCTGCATCCCCCAGTTACCGCATTCACTGCTCTACACCCCCACCTCCTGTCATCACTGCCCTGCATCCCCCAGCTACCACATTCACTGCTCTACACCCCCACCTCCTGTCATCACTGCCCTGCATCCCCCAGCTACCGGCTTCACTGCTCTACACCCCCACCTCCTGTCATCACTGCCCTGCATCCCCCAGCTACCGGCTTCACTGCTCTACACCCCCACCTCCTGTCATCACTGTCGTGCATCCCCCAGCTACCGCATTCACTGCTCTACACCCCCACCTCCTGTCATCACTGCCCTGCATCCCCCAGCTACCGCATTCACTGCTCTACACCCCCACCTCCTGTCATCACTGCCCTGCATCCCCCAGTTACCGCATTCACTGCTCTACACTCCCACCTCCTGTCATCACTGCCCTGCATCCCCCAGTTACCGCATTCACTGCTCTACACCCCCACCTCCTGTCATCACTGCCCTGCATCCCCCAGTTACCGTCTTCACTGCTCTTTACACCCACCTCCGGTCATCACTGCCCTACATCCCCTAGCTACCGCATTCACTGCTCTACACCCCCACCTCCTGTCATCACTGCCCTGCATCCCCCAGCTACCGCATTCACTGCTCTACACCCCCACCTCCTGTCACCGCTGCCCTGCATCCCCCAGCTACCGCCTTCACTGCTCTACACCCCCACCTCCTGTCATCGCTGCCCTGCATCCCCCAGTTACCGCATTCACTGCTCTACACCCCCACCTTCTGTCATCACTGCCCTGCATCCCCCAGCTACCGCATTCACTGCTCTACACCCCCACCACCTGTCATCACTGTCCTGTATCCCCCAGTTACCGCATTCACTGCTCTACAATCCCACCTCCTGTCATCACTGCCCTGCATCCCCCAGCTACCGGCTTCACTGCTCTACACCCCCACCTCCTGTCATCACTGCCCTGCATCCCCCAGCTACCGCCTTCACTGCTCTACACCCCCACCTCCTGTCATCACTGCCCTGCATCCCCCAGCTACCGCCTTCACTGCTCTACACCCCCACCTCCTGTCATCACTGCCCTGCATCCCCCAGCTACCGGCTTCACTGCTCTACACCCCCACCTCCTGTCATCACTGCCCTGCATCCCCCAGCTACCGCCTTCACTGCTCTACACCCCCACCTCCTGTCATCACTGCCCTGCATCCCCCAGCTACCGGCTTCACTGCTCTACACCCCCACCTCCTGTCAACACTGCCCTGCATCCCCAAGCTACCGGCTTCACTGCTCTACACCCCCACCTCCTGTCATCACTGCCCTGCATCCCCCAGCTACCGCATTCACTGCTCTACACCCCCACCTCCTGTCATCACTGCCCTGCATCCCCCAGCTACCGCATTCACTGCTCTACACCCCCACCTCCTGTCATCACTGCCCTGCATCCCCCAGCTACCGGCTTCACTGCTCTACACCCCCACCTCCTGTCAACACTGCCCTGCATCCCCAAGCTACCGGCTTCACTGCTCTACACCCCCACCTCGTCATCACTGCCCTGCATCCCCCAGCTACCGCATTCACTGCTCTACACCCCCACCTCCTGTCATCACTGCCCTGCATCCCCCAGTTACCGCATTCACTGCTCTACACTCCCACCTCCTGTCATCACTGCCCTGCATCCCCCAGTTACCGCATTCACTGCTCTATACTCCCACCTCCTGTCATCACTGCCCTGCATCCCCCAGTTACCGCACTCACTGCTCTACACCCCCACCTCCTGTCATCACTGCCCTGCATCCCCCAGTTACCGTCTTCACTGCTCTTCACACCCACCTCCTGTCATCACTGCCCTGCATCCCCCAGCTACCGCATTCACTGCTCTACACCCCCACCTCCTGTCATCACTGCCCTGCATCCCCCAGCTACCGCATTCACTACTCTACACCCCCACCTCCTGTCACCACTGCCCTGCATCCCCCAGCTACCGCCTTCACTGCTCTACACCCCCACCTCCTGTCATCACTGCCCTGCATCCCCCAGTTACCGCATTCACTGCTCTACACCCCCACCTCCTGTCATCACTGCCCTGCATCCCCCAGTTACCGCATTCACTGCTCTACACCCCCACCTCCTGTCATCACTGCCCTGCATCCCCCAGCTACCGCATTCACTGCTCTACACCCCCACCTCCTGTCATCACTGCCCTGCATCCCCCAGCTACCGCATTCACTGCTCTACACCCCCACCTCCTGTCATCACTGCCCTGCATCCCCCAGTTACTGCATTCACTGCTCTACACCCCCACCTCCTGTCATCACTGCCCTGCATCCCCCAGTTACCGCATTCACTGCTCTACACCCCCACCTCCTGTCAACACTGCCCTGCATCCCCCAGCTACCGCATTCACTGCTCTACACCCCCACCTCCTGTCATCACTGCCCTGCATCCCCCAGTTACCGCATTCACTGCTCTACACCCCCACCTCCTGTCAACACTGCCCTGCATCCCCCAGCTACCGCATTCACTGCTCTACACCCCCACCTCCTGTCATCACTGCCCTGCATCCCCCAGTTACTGCATTCACTGCTCTACACCCCCACCTCCTGTCATCACTGCCCTGCATCCCCCAGTTACCGCATTCACTGCTCTACACCCCCACCTCCTGTCAACACTGCCCTGCATCCCCCAGCTACCGCATTCACTGCTCTACACCCCCACCTCCTGTCATCACTGCCCTGCATCCCCCAGTTACCGCATTCACTGCTCTACAACCCCACCTCCTGTCATCACTGCCCTGCATCCCCCAGTTACCGCATTCACTGCTCTACACACCCACCTCCTGTCAATACTGCCCTGCATCCCCCAGCTACCGCATTCACTGCTCTACACCCCCACCTCCTGTCATCACTGCCCTGCATCCCCCAGCTACCGCATTCACTGCTCTACACCCCCACCTCCTGTCATCACTGCCCTGCATCCCCCAGTTACCGCATTCACTGCTCTACACCCCCACCTCCTGTCATCACTGCCCTGCATCCCCCAGCTACCGCATTCACTGCTCTACACCCCCACCTCCTGTCATCACTGCCCTGCATCCCCCAGCTACCGCATTCACTGCTCTACACCCCCACCTCCTGTCATCACTGTCCTGCATCTCCCAGTTACTGCATTCACTGCTCTACACCCCCACCTCCTGTCATCACTGCCCTGCATCCCCCAGTTACCGCATTCACTGCTCTACACCCCCACCTCCTGTCATCACTGCCCTGCATCCCCCAGCTACCACATTCACTGCTCTACACCCCCACCTCCTGTCATCACTGCCCTGCATCCCCCAGCTACCGGCTTCACTGCTCTACACCCCCACCTCCTGTCATCACTGCCCTGCATCCCCCAGCTACCGGCTTCACTGCTCTACACCCCCACCTCCTGTCATCACTGTCGTGCATCCCCCAGCTACCGCATTCACTGCTCTACACCCCCACCTCCTGTCATCACTGCCCTGCATCCCCCAGCTACCGCATTCACTGCTCTACACCCCCACCTCCTGTCATCACTGCCCTGCATCCCCCAGTTACCGCATTCACTGCTCTACACTCCCACCTCCTGTCATCACTGCCCTGCATCCCCCAGTTACCGCATTCACTGCTCTACACCCCCACCTCCTGTCATCACTGCCCTGCATCCCCCAGTTACCGTCTTCACTGCTCTTTACACCCACCTCCGGTCATCACTGCCCTACATCCCCTAGCTACCGCATTCACTGCTCTACACCCCCACCTCCTGTCATCACTGCCCTGCATCCCCCAGCTACCGCATTCACTGCTCTACACCCCCACCTCCTGTCACCGCTGCCCTGCATCCCCCAGCTACCGCCTTCACTGCTCTACACCCCCACCTCCTGTCATCGCTGCCCTGCATCCCCCAGTTACCGCATTCACTGCTCTACACCCCCACCTTCTGTCATCACTGCCCTGCATCCCCCAGCTACCGCATTCACTGCTCTACACCCCCACCACCTGTCATCACTGTCCTGTATCCCCCAGTTACCGCATTCACTGCTCTACAATCCCACCTCCTGTCATCACTGCCCTGCATCCCCCAGCTACCGGCTTCACTGCTCTACACCCCCACCTCCTGTCATCACTGCCCTGCATCCCCCAGCTACCGCCTTCACTGCTCTACACCCCCACCTCCTGTCATCACTGCCCTGCATCCCCCAGCTACCGCCTTCACTGCTCTACACCCCCACCTCCTGTCATCACTGCCCTGCATCCCCCAGCTACCGCCTTCACTGCTCTACACCCCCACCTCCTGTCATCACTGCTCTGCATCCCTCAGTTACCGCATTCACTGCTCTACACCCCCACCTCCTGTCATCACTGTCCTTCATCCCCCAGCTACCGCCTTCACTGCTCTACACCCCCACCTCCTGTCATCACTGCCCTGCATCCCCCAGCTACCGCATTCACTGCTCTACACCCCCACCTCCTGTCATCACTGTCCTGCATCCCCAGTTACTGCATTCACTGCTCAACACCCCCACCTCCTGTCATCACTGCCCTGCATCCCCCAGTTAACGCATTCACTGCTCTACACCCCCACCTCCTGTCATCACTGCCCTGCATCCCCCAGCTACCGCATTCACTGCTCTACACCCCCACCTCCTGTCATCACTGCCCTGCATCCCCCAGCTACCGGCTTCACTGCTCTACATTCCCACCTCCTGTCATCACTGCCCTGCATCCCCCAGCTACCGGCTTCACTGCTCTACACCCCCACATCCTGTCATCACTGTCGTGCATCCCCCAGCTACCGCATTCACTGCTCTACACCCCCACCTCCTGTCATCACTGCCCTGCATCCCCCAGCTACCGCATTCACTGCTCTACACCCCCACCTCCTGTCATCACTGCCCTGCATCCCCCAGTTACCGCATTCACTGCTCTACACTCCCACCTCCTGTCATCACTGCCCTGCATCCCCCAGTTACCGTCTTCACTGCTCTTTACACCCACCTCCGGTCATCACTGCCCTGCATCCCCCAGCTACCGCATTCACTGCTCTACACCCCCACCTCCTGTCATCACTGCCCTGCATCCCCCAGCTACCGCATTCACTGCTCTACACCCCCACCTCCTGTCACCGCTGCCCTGCATCCCCCAGCTACCGCCTTCACTGCTCTACACCCCCACCTCCTGTCATCGCTGCCCTGCATCCCCCAGTTACCGCATTCACTGCTCTACACCCCCACCTTCTGTCATCACTGCCCTGCATCCCCCAGCTACCGCATTCACTGCTCTACACCCCCACCTCCTGTCATCACTGTCCTGTATCCCCTAGTTACCGCATTCACTGCTCTACAATCCCACCTCCTGTCATCACTGCCCTGCATCCCCCAGCTACCGGCTTCACTGATCTACACCCCCACCTCCTGTCATCACTGCCCTGCATCCCCCAGCTACCGCCTTCACTGCTCTACACCCCCACCTCCTGTCATCACTGCCCTGCATCCCCCAGCTACCGCCTTCACTGCTCTACACCCCCACCTCCTGTCATCACTGCCCTGCATCCCCCAGCTACCGCCTTCACTGCTCTACACCCCCACCTCCTGTCATCACTGCCCTGCATCCCTCAGTTACCGCATTCACTGCTCTACACCCCCACCTCCTGTCATCACTGCCCTGCATCCCCCAGCTACCGCCTTCACTGCTCTACACCCCCACCTCCTGTCATCACTGCCCTGCATCCCCCAGCTACCGCATTCACTGCTCTACACCCCCACCTCCTGTCATCACTGTCCTGTATCCCCCAGTTACCGCATTCACTGCTCTACAATCCCACCTCCTGTCATCACTGCCCTGCATCCCCCAGCTACCGGCTTCACTGCTCTACACCCCCACCTCCTGTCATCACTGCTCTGCATCCCCCAGCTACCGCCTTCACTGCTCTACACCCCCACCTCCTGTCATCACTGCCCTGCATCCCCCAGCTACCGCCTTCACTGCTCTACACCCCCACCTCCTGTCATCACTGCCCTGCATCCCCCAGCTACCGCCTTCACTGCTCTACACCCCCACCTCCTGTCATCACTGCCCTGCATCCCTCAGTTACCGCATTCACTGCTCTACACCCCCACCTCCTGTCATCACTGCCCTGCATCCCCCAGCTACCGCCTTCACTGCTCTACACCCCCACCTCCTGTCATCACTGCCCTGCATCCCCCAGCTACCGCCTTCACTTCTCTACACCCCCACCTCCTGTCATCACTGTCCTGCATCCCCCAGCTACCGCCTTCACTGCTCTACACCCCCACCTCCTGTCATCACTGCCCTGCATCCCCCAGCTACCGCATTCACTGCTCTACACCCCCACCTCCTTTCATCACTGTCCTGCATCCCCCAGTAACTGCATTCACTGCTCTACACCCCCACCTCCTGTCATCACTGCCCTGCATCCCCCAGCTACCGCATTCACTGCTCTACACCCCCACCTCCTGTCATCACTGCCCTGCATCCCCCAGCTACCGGCTTCACTGCTCTACACCCCCACCTCCTGTCATCACTGCCCTGCATCCCCCAGCTACCGGCTTCACTGCTCTACACCCCCACCTCCTGTCATCACTGTCGTGCATCCCCCAGCTACCGCATTCACTGCTCTACACCCCCACCTCCTGTCATCACTGCCCTGCATCCCCCAGCTACCGCATTCACTGCTCTACACCCCCACCTCCTGTCATCACTGCCCTGCATCCCCCAGTTACCGCATTCACTGCTCTACACTCCCACCTCCTGTCATCACTGCCCTGCATCCCCCAGTTACCGCATTCACTACTCTACACCCCCACCTCCTGTCATCACTGCCCTGCATCCCCCAGTTACCGTCTTCACTGCTCTTTACACCCACCTCCGGTCATCACTGCCCTGAATCCCCCAGCTACCGCATTCACTGCTCTACACCCCCACCTCCTGTCATCACTGCCCTGCATCCCCCAGCTACCGCATTCACTGCTCTACACCCCCACCTCCTGTCACCGCTGCCCTGCATCCCCCAGCTACCGCCTTCACTGCTCTACACCCCCACCTCCTGTCATCGCTGCCCTGCATCCCCCAGTTACCGCATTCACTGCTCTACACCCACACCTTCTGTCATCACTGCCCTGCATCCCCCAGCTACCGCCTTCACTGCTCTACACCCCCACCTCCTGTCATCGCTGCCCTGCATCCCCCAGTTACCGCATTCACTGCTCTACACTCCCACCTCCTGTCATCACTGCCCTGCATCCCCCAGCTACCGGCTTCACTGCTCTACACCCCCACCTCCTGTCATCACTGCCCTGCATCCCCCAGCTACCGCCTTCACTGCTCTACACCCCCACCTCCTGTCATCACTGCCCTGCATCCCCCAGCTACTGTCTTCACTGCTCTACACCCCCACCTCCTGTCATCACTGCCCTGCATCCCCCAGCTACCGCCTTCACTGCTCTACACCCCCACCTCCTGTCATCACTGCCCTGCATCCCCCAGTTACCGCATTCACTGCTCTACACCCCCACCTCCTGTCATCACTGCCCTGCATCCCCCAGCTACCGTCTTCACTGCTCTACACCCCCACCTCCTGTCATCACTGCCCTGCATCCCCCAGCTACCGCCTTCACTGCTCTACACCCCCACCTCCTGTCATCACTGCCCTGCATCCCCCAGTTACCGCATTCACTGCTCTACACCCCCACCTTCTGTCATCACTACCCTGCATCCCCCAGCTACAGCCTTCACTGCTCTACACTCCCACCTCCTGTCATCACTACCCTGCATCCCCCAGTTACCGCCTTCACTGCTCTACACCCCCACCTCCTGTCATCACTGCCCTGCATCCCCCAGCTACCGCCTTCACTGCTCTACACCCCCACCTCCTGTCATCACTGCCCTGCATCCCCCAGCTACCGCCTTCACTGCTCTACACCCCCACCTCCTGTCATCACTGCCCTGCATCCCCCAGCTACCGCCTTCACTGCTCTACACCCCCACCTCCTGTCATCACTGCCCTGCATCCCCCAGCTACCGCCTTCACTGCTCTACACCCCCACCTCCTGTCATCACTGCCCTGCATCCCCCAGCTACAGCCTTCACTTCTCTACACCCCCACCTCCTGTCATCACTGCCCTGCATCCCCCAGCTACAGCCTTCACTTCTCTACACCCCCACCTCCTGTCATCACTGTCGTGCATCCCCCAGCTACCGCCTTCACTGCTCTACACTCCTACCTCCTGTCATCACTGCCCTGCATCCCCCAGCTACCGCCTTCACTGCTCTACAATCCCACCTCCTGTCATCACTGTCCTGTATCCCCCAGTTACCGCATTCACTGCTCTACACCCCCACCTCCTGTCATCACTGCCCTGCATCCCCCAGCTACCGTCTTCACTGCTCTACACCCCCACCTCCTGTCATCACTGCCCTGCATCCCCCAGCTACCGCCTTCACTGCTCTACACCCCCACCTCCTGTCATCACTGCCCTGCATCCCCCAGCTACCGCCTTCACTGCTCTACACCCCCACCTCCTGTCATCACTGCCCTGCATCCCCCAGCTACCGCCTTCACTGCTCTACACCCCCACCTCCTGTCATCACTGCCCTGCATCCCCCAGCTACCGCCTTCACTGCTCTACACCCCCACCTCCTGTCATCACTGCCCTGCATCCCCCAGCTACCGCCTTCACTGCTCTACACCCCCACCTCCTGTCATCACTGCCCTGCATCCCCCAGCTACAGCCTTCACTGCTCTACACTCCCACCTCCTGTCATCACTACCCTGCATCCCCCAGTTACCGCCTTCACTGCTCTACACCCCCACCTCCTGTCATCACTGCCCTGCATCCCCCAGCTACCGCCTTCACTGCTCTACACCCCCACCTCCTGTCATCACTGCCCTGCATCCCCCAGCTACCGCCTTCACTGCTCTACACCCCCACCTCCTGTCATCACTGCCCTGCATCCCCCAGCTACCGCCTTCACTGCTCTACACCCCCACCTCCTGTCATCACTGCCCTGCATCCCCCAGCTACCGCCTTCACTGCTCTACACCCCCACCTCCTGTCATCACTGCCCTGCATCCCCCAGCTACAGCCTTCACTGCTCTACACCCCCACCTCCTGTCATCACTGCCCTGCATCCCCCAGCTACAGCCTTCACTGCTCTACACCCCCACCTCCTGTCATCACTGCCCTGCATCCCCCAGCTACCGTCTTCACTGCTCTACACCCCCACCTCCTGTCATCACTGCCCTGCATCCCCCAGCTACCGCCTTCACTGCTCTACACCCCCACCTCCTGTCATCACTGCCCTGCATCCCCCAGCTACCGCCTTCACTGCTCTACACCCCCACCTCCTGTCATCACTGCCCTGCATCCCCCAGCTACCGCCTTCACTGCTCTACACCCCCACCTCCTGTCATCACTGCCCTGCATCCCCCAGCTACAGCCTTCACTGCTCTACGCTCCCACCTCCTGTCATCACTACCCTGCATCCCCCAGTTACCGCCTTCACTGCTCTACACCCCCACCTCCTGTCATCACTGCCCTGCATCCCCCAGCTACCGCATTCACTGCTCTACACCCCCACCTCCTGTCATCACTGCCCTGCATCCCCCAGCTACCGGTTTCACTGCTCTACACCCCCACCTCCTGTCATCACTGCCCTGCATCCCCCAGCTACCGGCTTCACTGCTCTACACCCCCACCTCCTGTCATCACTGTCGTGCATCCCCCAGTTACCGCATTCACTGCTCTACACCCCCACCTCCTGTCATCACTGCCCTGCATCCCCCAGCTACCGCATTCACTGCTCTACACCCCCACCTCCTGTCATCACTGCCCTGCATCCCCCAGTTACCGCATTCACTGCTCTACACTCCCACCTCCTGTCATCACTGCCCTGCATCCCCCAGTTACCGCATTCACTACTCTACACCCCCACCTCCTGTCATCACTGCCCTGCATCCCCCAGTTACCGTCTTCACTGCTCTTTACACCCACCTCCGGTCATCACTGCCCTGAATCCCCCAGCTACCGCATTCACTGCTCTACACCCCCACCTCCTGTCATCACTGCCCTGCATCCCCCAGCTACCGCATTCACTGCTCTACACCCCCACCTCCTGTCACCGCTGCCCTGCATCCCCCAGCTACCGCCTTCACTGCTCTACACCCCCACCTCCTGTCATCGCTGCCCTGCATCCCCCAGTTACCGCATTCACTGCTCTACACCCACACCTTCTGTCATCACTGCCCTGCATCCCCCAGCTACCGCCTTCACTGCTCTACACCCCCACCTCCTGTCATCGCTGCCCTGCATCCCCCAGTTACCGCATTCACTGCTCTACACTCCCACCTCCTGTCATCACTGCCCTGCATCCCCCAGCTACCGGCTTCACTGCTCTACACCCCCACCTCCTGTCATCACTGCCCTGCATCCCCCAGCTACCGCCTTCACTGCTCTACACCCCCACCTCCTGTCATCACTGCCCTGCATCCCCCAGCTACCGTCTTCACTGCTCTACACCCCCACCTCCTGTCATCACTGCCCTGCATCCCCCAGCTACAGCCTTCACTGCTCTACACCCCCACCTCCTGTCATCACTGCCCTGCATCCCCCAGTTACCGCATTCACTGCTCTACACCCCCACCTCCTGTCATCACTGCCCTGCATCCCCCAGCTACCGTCTTCACTGCTCTACACCCCCACCTCCTGTCATCACTGCCCTGCATCCCCCAGCTACCGCCTTCACTGCTCTACACCCCCACCTCCTGTCATCACTGCCCTGCATCCCCCAGTTACCGCATTCACTGCTCTACACCCCCACCTTCTGTCATCACTACCCTGCATCCCCCAGCTACAGCCTTCACTGCTCTACACTCCCACCTCCTGTCATCACTACCCTGCATCCCCCAGTTACCGCCTTCACTGCTCTACACCCCCACCTCCTGTCATCACTGCCCTGCATCCCCCAGCTACCGCCTTCACTGCTCTACACCCCCACCTCCTGTCATCACTGCCCTGCATCCCCCAGCTACCGCCTTCACTGCTCTACACCCCCACCTCCTGTCATCACTGCCCTGCATCCCCCAGCTACCGCCTTCACTGCTCTACACCCCCACCTCCTGTCATCACTGCCCTGCATCCCCCAGCTACCGCCTTCACTGCTCTACACCCCCACCTCCTGTCATCACTGCCCTGCATCCCCCAGCTACAGCCTTCACTTCTCTACACCCCCACCTCCTGTCATCACTGCCCTGCATCCCCCAGCTACAACCTTCACTTCTCTACACCCCCACCTCCTGTCATCACTGTCGTGCATCCCCCAGCTACCGCCTTCACTGCTCTACACTCCTACCTCCTGTCATCACTGCCCTGCATCCCCCAGCTACCGCCTTCACTGCTCTACACCCCCACCTCCTGTCATCACTGCCCTGCATCCCCCAGCTACCGTCTTCACTGCTCTACACCCCCACCTCCTGTCATCACTGCCCTGCATCCCCCAGCTACCGCCTTCACTGCTCTACACCCCCACCTCCTGTCATCACTGCCCTGCATCCCCCAGTTACCGCATTCACTGCTCTACACCCCCACCTCCTGTCATCACTGCCCTGCATCCCCCAGCTACCGTCTTCACTGCTCTACACCCCCACCTCCTGTCATCACTGCCCTGCATCCCCCAGCTACCGCCTTCACTGCTCTACACCCCCACCTCCTGTCATCACTGCCCTGCATCCCCCAGCTACCGTCTTCACTGCTCTACACCCCCACCTCCTGTCATCACTGCCCTGCATCCCCCAGCTACCGCCTTCACTGCTCTACACCCCCACCTCCTGTCATCACTGCCCTGCATCCCCCAGTTACCGCATTCACTGCTCTACACCTCCACCTCCTGTCATCACTGCCCTGCATCCCCCAGCTACCGTCTTCACTGCTCTACACCCCCACCTCCTGTCATCACTGCCCTGCATCCCCCAGCTACCGCCTTCACTGCTCTACACCCCCACCTCCTGTCATCACTGCCCTGCATCCCCCAGCTACCGCCTTCACTGCTCTACACCCCCACCTCCTGTCATCACTGCCCTGCATCCCCCAGCTACCGCCTTCACTGCTCTACACCCCCACCTCCTGTCATCACTGCCCTGCATCCCCCAGCTACAGCCTTCACTGCTCTACACTCCCACCTCCTGTCATCACTGCCCTGCATCCCCCAGCTACCGCCTTCACTGCTCTACACCCCCACCTCCTGTCATCACTGCCCTGCATCCCCCAGCTACCGCCTTCACTGCTCTACACTCCCACCTCCTGTCATCACTGCCCTGCATCCCCCAGCTACCGCCTTCACTGCTCTACACCCCCACCTCCTGTCATCACTACCCTGCATCCCCCAGTTACCGCCTTCACTGCTCTACACCCCCACCTCCTGTCATCACTGCCCTGCATCCCCCAGCTACCGCCTTCACTGCTCTACACCCCCACCTCCTGTCATCACTGCCCTGCATCCCCCAGCTACCGCCTTCACTGCTCTACACCCCCACCTCCTGTCATCACTGCCCTGCATCCCCCAGCTACCGCCTTCACTGCTCTACACCCCCACCTCCTGTCATCACTGCCCTGCATCCCCCAGCTACCGCCTTCACTGCTCTACACTCCCACCTCCTGTCATCACTGCCCTGCATCCCCCAGCTACCGCCTTCACTGCTCTACACCCCCACCTCCTGTCATCACTACCCTGCATCCCCCAGTTACCGCCTTCACTGCTCTACACCCCCACCTCCTGTCATCACTGCCCTGCATCCCCCAGCTACCGCCTTCACTGCTCTACACCCCCACCTCCTGTCATCACTGCCCTGCATCCCCCAGCTACCGCCTTCACTGCTCTACACTCCCACCTCCTGTCATCACTACCCTGCATCCCCCAGTTACCGCCTTCACTGCTCTACACCCCCACCTCCTGTCATCACTGCCCTGCATCCCCCAGCTACCGCCTTCACTGCTCTACACCCCCACCTCCTGTCATCACTGCCCTGCATCCCCCAGCTACCGCCTTCACTGCTCTACACCCCCACCTCCTGTCATCACTGCCCTGCATCCCCCAGCTACCGCCTTCACTGCTCTACACCCCCACCTCCTGTCATCACTGCCCTGCATCCCCCAGCTACCGCCTTCACTGCTCTACACCCCCACCTCCTGTCATCACTGCCCTGCATCCCCCAGCTACAGCCTTCACTGCTCTACACCCCCACCTCCTGTCATCACTGCCCTGCATCCCCCAGCTACAGCCTTCACTGCTCTACACCCCCACCTCCTGTCATCACTGCCCTGCATCCCCCAGCTACCGTCTTCACTGCTCTACACCCCCACCTCCTGTCATCACTGCCCTGCATCCCCCAGCTACCGCCTTCACTGCTCTACACCCCCACCTCCTGTCATCACTGCCCTGCATCCCCCAGCTACAGCCTTCACTGCTCTACACCCCCACCTCCTGTCATCACTGCCCTGCATCCCCCAGCTACCGTCTTCACTGCTCTACACCCCCACCTCCTGTCATCACTGCCCTGCATCCCCCAGCTACCGCCTTCACTTCTCTACACCCCCACCTCCTGTCATCACTGCCCTGCATCCCCCAGCTACCGCTTTCACTGCTCAACACCCCCACCTCCTGTCATCACTGCCCTGCATCCCCCAGCTACCGCCTTCACTGCTCTACACCCCCACCTCCTGTCATCACTGCCCTGCATCCCCCAGTTACAGCCTTCACTGCTCTACACCCCCACCCCCTGTCATCACTGCCCTGCATCCCCCAGCTACAGCCTTCACTTCTCTACACCCCCACCTCCTGTCATCACTGCCCTGCATCCCCCAGCTACCGCCATCACTGCTCTACACCCCCACCTCCTGTCATCACTGCCCTGCATCCCCCAGTTACCGCATTCACTGCTCTACACCCCCACCTCCTGTCATCACTGCCCTGCATCCCCCAGCTACCGTCTTCACTGCTCTACACCCCCACCTCCTGTCATCACTGCCCTGCATCCCCCAGCTACCGCCTTCACTGCTCTACACCCCCACCTCCTGTCATCACTGCCCTGCATCCCCCAGTTACCGCATTCACTGCTCTACACCCCCACCTTCTGTCATCACTACCCTGCATCCCCCAGCTACAGCCTTCACTGCTCTACACTCCCACCTCCTGTCATCACTACCCTGCATCCCCCAGTTACCGCCTTCACTGCTCTACACCCCCACCTCCTGTCATCACTGCCCTGCATCCCCCAGCTACCGCCTTCACTGCTCTACACCCCCACCTCCTGTCATCACTGCCCTGCATCCCCCAGCTACCGCCTTCACTGCTCTACACCCCCACCTCCTGTCATCACTGCCCTGCATCCCCCAGCTACCGCCTTCACTGCTCTACACCCCCACCTCCTGTCATCACTGCCCTGCATCCCCCAGCTACAGCCTTCACTTTTCTACACCCCCACCTCCTGTCATCACTGCCCTGCATCCCCCAGCTACAGCCTTCACTTCTCTACACCCCCACCTCCTGTCATCACTGTCGTGCATCCCCCAGCTACCGCCTTCACTGCTCTACACTCCTACCTCCTGTCATCACTGCCCTGCATCCCCCAGCTACCGCCTTCACTGCTCTACAATCCCACCTCCTGTCATCACTGTCCTGTATCCCCCAGTTACCGCATTCACTGCTCTACACCCCCACCTCCTGTCATCACTGCCCTGCATCCCCCAGCTACCGTCTTCACTGCTCTACACCCCCACCTCCTGTCATCACTGCCCTGCATCCCCCAGCTACCGCCTTCACTGCTCTACACCCCCACCTCCTGTCATCACTGCCCTGCATCCCCCAGTTACCGCATTCACTGCTCTACACCCCCACCTCCTGTCATCACTGCCCTGCATCCCCCAGCTACCGTCTTCACTGCTCTACACCCCCACCTCCTGTCATCACTGCCCTGCATCCCCCAGCTACCGCCTTCACTGCTCTACACCCCCACCTCCTGTCATCACTGCCCTGCATCCCCCAGCTACCGTCTTCACTGCTCTACACCCCCACCTCCTGTCATCACTGCCCTGCATCCCCCAGCTACCGCCTT
Source organism: Pseudophryne corroboree (assembly GCF_028390025.1). Lineage (NCBI taxonomy): Eukaryota > Metazoa > Chordata > Amphibia > Anura > Myobatrachidae > Pseudophryne > Pseudophryne corroboree. Next base: position 801,901,492 of record NC_086447.1, read on the forward strand.
CACTGCTCTACACCCCCACCTCCTGTCATCACTGCCCTGCATCCCCCAGCTACCGCCTTCACTGCTCTACACCCCCACCTCCTGTCATCACTGCCCTGCATCCCCCAGCTACCGCCTTCACTGCTCTACACCCCCACCTCCTGTCATCACTGCCCTGCATCCCCCAGCTACAGCCTTCACTGCTCTACACTCCCACCTCCTGTCATCACTACCCTGCATCCCCCAGTTACCGCCTTCACTGCTCTTCACCCCCACCTCCTGTCATCACTGCCCTGCATCCCCCAGCTACCGCCTTCACTGCTCTACACCCCCACCTCCTGTCATCACTGCCCTGCATCCCCCAGCTACCGCCTTCACTGCTCTACACCCCCACCTCCTGTCATCACTGCCCTGCATCCCCCAGCTACCGCCTTCACTGCTCTACACCCCCACCTCCTGTCATCACTGCCCTGCATCCCCCAGCTACCGCCTTCACTGCTCTACACCCCCACCTCCTGTCATCACTGCCCTGCATCCCCCAGCTACAGCCTTCACTGCTCTACACCCCCACCTCCTGTCATCACTGCCCTGCATCCCCCAGCTACAGCCTTCACTGCTCTACACCCCCACCTCCTGTCATCACTGCCCTGCATCCCCCAGCTACCGTCTTCACTGCTCTACACCCCCACCTCCTGTCATCACTGCCCTGCATCCCCCAGCTACCGCCTTCACTGCTCTACACCCCCACCTCCTGTCATCACTGCCCTGCATCCCCCAGCTACCGCCTTCACTGCTCTACACCCCCACCCCCTGTCATCACTGCCCTGCATCCCCCAGCTACCGCCTTCACTGCTCTACACCCCCACCTCCTGTCATCACTGCCCTGCATCCCCCAGCTACAGCCTTCACTGCTCTACACTCCCACCTCCTGTCATCACTACCCTGCATCCCCCAGTTACCGCCTTCACTGCTCTACACCCCCACCTCCTGTCATCACTGCCCTGCATCCCCCAGCTACCGCATTCACTGCTCTACACCCCCTCCTCCTGTCATCACTGCCCTGCATCCCCCAGCTACCGGCTTCACTGCTCTACACCCCCACCTCCTGTCATCACTGCCCGGCATCCCCCAGCTACCGGCTTCACTGCTCTACACCCCCACCTCCTGTCATCACTGTCGTGCATCCCCCAGCTACCGCATTCACTGCTCTACACCCCCACCTCCTGTCATCACTGCCCTGCATCCCCCAGCTACCGCATTCACTGCTCTACACCCCCACCTCCTGTCATCACTGCCCTGCATCCCCCAGTTACCGCATTCACTGCTCTACACTCCCACCTCCTGTCATCACTGCCCTGCATCCCCCAGTTACCGCATTCACTACTCTACACCCCCACCTCCTGTCATCACTGCCCTGCATCCCCCAGTTACCGTCTTCACTGCTCTTTACACCCACCTCCGGTCATCACTGCCCTGAATCCCCCAGCTACCGCATTCACTGCTCTACACCCCCACCTCCTGTCATCACTGCCCTGCATCCCCCAGCTACCGCATTCACTGCTCTACACCCCCACCTCCTGTCACCGCTGCCCTGCATCCCCCAGCTACCGCCTTCACTGCTCTACACCCCCACCTCCTGTCATCGCTGCCCTGCATCCCCCAGTTACCGCATTCACTGCTCTACACCCACACCTTCTGTCATCACTGCCCTGCATCCCCCAGCTACCGCCTTCACTGCTCTACACCCCCACCTCCTGTCATCGCTGCCCTGCATCCCCCAGTTACCGCATTCACTGCTCTACACTCCCACCTCCTGTCATCACTGCCCTGCATCCCCCAGCTACCGGCTTCACTGCTCTACACCCCCACCTCCTGTCATCACTGCCCTGCATCCCCCAGCTACCGCCTTCACTGCTCTACACCCCCACCTCCTGTCATCACTGCCCTGCATCCCCCAGCTACCGTCTTCACTGCTCTACACCCCCACCTCCTGTCATCACTGCCCTGCATCCCCCAGCTACCGCCTTCACTGCTCTACACCCCCACCTCCTGTCATCACTGCCCTGCATCCCCCAGTTACCGCATTCACTGCTCTACACCCCCACCTCCTGTCATCACTGCCCTGCATCCCCCAGCTACCGTCTTCACTGCTCTACACCCCCACCTCCTGTCATCACTGCCCTGCATCCCCCAGCTACCGCCTTCACTGCTCTACACCCCCACCTCCTGTCATCACTGCCCTGCATCCCCCAGCTACAGCCTTCACTTCTCTACACCCCCACCTCCTGTCATCACTGTCGTGCATCCCCCAGCTACCGCCTTCACTGGTCTACACTCCTACCTCCTGTCATCACTGCCCTGCATCCCCCAGCTACCGCCTTCACTGCTCTACACCCCCACCTCCTGTCATCACTGCCCTGCATCCCCCAGCTACCGTCTTCACTGCTCTACACCCCCACCTCCTGTCATCACTGCCCTGCATCCCCCAGCTACCGCCTTCACTGCTCTACACCCCCACCTCCTGTCATCACTGCCCTGCATCCCCCAGTTACCGCATTCACTGCTCTACACCCCCACCTCCTGTCATCACTGCCCTGCATCCCCCAGCTACCGTCTTCACTGCTCTACACCCCCACCTCCTGTCATCACTGCCCTGCATCCCCCAGCTACCGCCTTCACTGCTCTACACCCCCACCTCCTGTCATCACTGCCCTGCATCCCCCAGCTACCGTCTTCACTGCTCTACACCCCCACCTCCTGTCATCACTGCCCTGCATCCCCCAGCTACCGCCTTCACTGCTCTACACCCCCACCTCCTGTCATCACTGCCCTGCATCCCCCAGTTACCGCATTCACTGCTCTACACCCCCACCTCCTGTCATCACTGCCCTGCATCCCCAAGCTACCGTCTTCACTGCTCTACACCCCCACCTCCTGTCATCACTGCCCTGCATCCCCCAGCTACCGCCTTCACTGCTCTACACCCCCACCTCCTGTCATCACTGCCCTGCATCCCCCAGCTACCGCCTTCACTGCTCTACACCCCCACCTCCTGTCATCACTGCCCTGCATCCCCCAGCTACAGCCTTCACTGCTCTACACTCCCACCTCCTGTCATCACTGCCCTGCATCCCCCAGCTACCGCCTTCACTGCTCTACACCCCCACCTCCTGTCATCACTGCCCTGCATCCCCCAGCTACCGCCTTCACTGCTCTACACTCCCACCTCCTGTCATCACTGCCCTGCATCCCCCAGCTACCGCCTTCACTGCTCTACACCCCCACCTCCTGTCATCACTACCCTGCTTCCCCCAGTTACCGCCTTCACTGCTCTACACCCCCACCTCCTGTCATCACTGCCCTGCATCCCCCAGCTACCGCCTTCACTGCTCTACACCCCCACCTCCTGTCATCACTGCCCTGCATCCCCCAGCTACCGCCTTCACTGCTCTACACCCCCACCTCCTGTCATCACTGCCCTGCATCCCCCAGCTACCGCCTTCACTGCTCTACACCCCCACCTCCTGTCATCACTGCCCTGCATCCCCCAGCTACCGCCTTCACTGCTCTACACTCCCACCTCCTGTCATCACTGCCCTGCATCCCCCAGCTACCGCCTTCACTGCTCTACACCCCCACCTCCTGTCATCACTACCCTGCATCCCCCAGTTACCGCCTTCACTGCTCTACACCCCCACCTCCTGTCATCACTGCCCTGCATCCCCCAGCTACCGCCTTCACTGCTCTACACCCCCACCTCCTGTCATCACTGCCCTGCATCCCCCAGCTACAGCCTTCACTGCTCTACACCCCCACCTCCTGTCATCACTGCCCTGCATCCCCCAGCTACAGCCTTCACTGCTCTACACCCCCACCTCCTGTCATCACTGCCCTGCATCCCCCAGCTACCGCCTTCACTGCTCTACACCCCCACCTCCTGTCATCACTGCCCTGCATCCCCCAGCTACCGCCTTCACTGCTCTACACCCCCACCTCCTGTCATCACTGCCCTGCATCCCCCAGCTACAGCCTTCACTGCTCTACACCCCCACCTCCTGTCATCACTGCCCTGCATCCCCCAGCTACCGTCTTCACTGCTCTACACCCCCACCTCCTGTCATCACTGCCCTGCATCCCCCAGCTACCGCCTTCACTGCTCTACACCCCCACCTCCTGTCATCACTGCCCTGCATCCCCCAGCTACCGCCTTCACTGCTCTACACCCCCACCTCCTGTCATCACTGCCCTGCATCCCCCAGCTACCGCCTTCACTGCTCTACACCCCCACCTCCTGTCATCACTGCCCTGCATCCCCCAGTTACAGCCTTCACTGCTCTACACCCCCACCTCCTGTCATCACTGCCCTGCATCCCCCAGCTACAGCCTTCACTTCTCTACACCCCCACCTCCTGTCATCACTGCCCTGCATCCCCCAGCTACCGCCTTCACTTCTCTACACCCCCACCTCCTGTCATCACTGTCGTGCATCCCCCAGCTACCGCCTTCACTGCTCTACACTCCTACCTCCTGTCATCACTGCCCTGCATCCCCCAGTTACCGTCTTCACTGCTCTACACCCCCACCTCCTGTCATCACTGTCGTGCATCCCCCAGCTACCGCCTTCACTGCTCTACACCCCCACCTCCTGTCATCACTACCCTGCATCCCCCAGTTACCGTCTTCACTGCTCTACACCCCCACCTCCTGTCATCACTGCCCTGCATCCCCCAGCTACCGTCTTCACTGCTCTACACTCCTACCTCCTGTCATCACTACCCTGCATCCCCCAGCTACCGCCTTCACTGCTCTACACCCCCACCTCCTGTCATCACTGCCCTGCATCCCCCAGCTACCGCCTTCACTGCTCTACACCCCCACCTCCTGTCATCACTGCCCTGCATCCCCCAGTTACAGCCTTCACTGCTCTACACCCCCACCTCCTGTCATCACTGCCCTGCATCCCCCAGCTACCGTCTTCACTGCTCTACACCGCCACCTCCTGTCATCACTGCCCTGCATCCCCCAGCTACCGCCTTCACTGCTCTACACCCCCACCTCCTGTCATCACTGCCCTGCATCCCCCAGTTACCGTCTTCACTGCTCTACACCCCCACCTCCTGTCATCACTGTCGTGCATCCCCCAGCTACCGCCTTCACTGCTCTACACCCCCACCTCCTGTCATCACTACCCTGCATCCCCCAGTTACCGTCTTCACTGCTCTACACCCCCACCTCCTGTCATCACTGCCCTGCATCCCCCAGCTACCGCCTTCACTGCTCTACAATCCCACCTCCTGTCATCACTGTCCTGTATCCCCCAGTTACCGCATTCACTGCTCTACACCCCCACCTCCTGTCATCACTGCCCTGCATCCCCCAGTTACCGCATTCACTGCTCTACACCCCCACCTCCTGTCATCACTGCCCTGCATCCCCCAGCTACCGTCTTCACTGCTCTACACCCCCACCACCTGTCATCACTGCCCTGCATCCCCCAGTTACCGCATTCACTGCTCTACACCCCCACCTCCTGTCATCACTGCCCTGCATCCCCCAGCTACCGCCTTCACTGCTCTACACCCCCACCTCCTGTCATCACTGCCCTGCATCCCCCAGCTACCGCCTTCACTTCTCTACACCCCCACCTCCTGTCATCACTGTCGTGCATCCCCCAGCTACCGCCTTCACTGCTCTACACCCCCACCTCCTGTCATCACTGCCCTGCATCCCCCAGCTACCGCCTTCACTGCTCTACACTCCTACCTCCTGTCATCACTGCCCTGCATCCCCCAGTTACCGTCTTCACTTCTCTACACCCCCACCTCCTGTCATCACTGTCGTGCATCCCCCAGCTACCGCCTTCACTGCTCTACACCCCCACCTCCTGTCATCACTGCCCTGCATCCCCCAGCTACCGTCTTCACTGCTCTACACCCCCACCTCCTGTCATCACTGCCCTGCATCCCCCAGCTACCGCCTTCACTGCTCTAGACCCCCACCTCCTGTCATCACTGCCCTGCATCCCCCAGCTACCGCCTTCACTTCTCTACACCCCCACCTCCTGTCATCACTGCCCTGCATCCCCCAGCTACCGCCTTCACTGCTCTACAATCCCACCTCCTGTCAGCACTGTCCTGTATCCCCCAGTTACCGCATTCACTGCTCTACACCCCCACCTCCTGTCATCACTGCCCTGCATCCCCCAGTTACCGCATTCACTGCTCTACACCCCCACCTCCTGTCATCACTGCCCTGCATCCCCCAGCTACCGTCTTCACTGCTCTACACCCCCACCACCTGTCATCACTGCCCTGCATCCCCCAGTTACCGCATTCACTGCTCTACACCCCCACCTCCTGTCATCACTGCCCTGCATCCCCCAGCTACCGCCTTCACTGCTCTACACTCCTACCTCCTGTCATCACTGCCCTGCATCCCCCAGTTACCGCCTTCACTTCTCTACACCCCCACCTCCTGTCATCACTGTCGTGCATCCCCCAGCTACCGCCTTCACTGCTCTACACCCCCACCTCCTGTCATCACTGCCCTGCATCCCCCAGCTACCGTCTTCACTGCTCTACACCCCCACCTCCTGTCATCACTGCCCTGCATCCCCCAGCTACCGCCTTCACTGCTCTAGACCCCCACCTCCTGTCATCACTGCCCTGCATCCCCCAGCTACCGCCTTCACTTCTCTACACCCCCACCTCCTGTCATCACTGCCCTGCATCCCCCAGCTACCGCCTTCACTGCTCTACACTCCTACCTCCTGTCATCACTGCCCTGCATCCCCCAGTTACCGCACTCACTGCTCTACACCCCCACCTCCTGTCATCACTGCCCTGCATCCCCACCTTCCTGTCCTGCAACTTTCCCCATTTTCTGCACCCCTACATCCTATCATTGTCTTTCACCCCAAGTCCTGTTGTTGCTATTCTGCACCCAACATCCAGTTATCACCATTCTGCATCTCTCATGTCCTGTCATCCTTTTGTGCCCCCTATGTCTTGTTGTCAAAGTAATGTAGCTCCCATTGTCCTGCCGTTATTGTGCTGCACATCCCATGTCCTGTCATCACAGATATGATATCTCATATACTGCCATTGTTGTCCTGCATCCCAAATCCTGTTACTGCTGACCTGCACATCCATACCCTGTTATTACTGATGTGATCTCTCATATTCTCTCCTCACTACCTTGCATCCTGTTTTGTCATCACTGTCCTGCACCACTAACTCCAGTCTCACTGCAATATACCCCATAACATTAAATAAAAGTGAATGGGCAGAGGGTGGAGTGTGAGGGACAAGCAGATATGCAGAAGTTGGCATGAGAGGGAAATGCAGGTGGGCGGAGCATGACTTGCGAGGGAAAATCCAGTGTGCCGGGGCTTGTCAAAGTCTTTTTTTCTAAATTTAAAAGCAGAAATATATTAACTTTAAAAAAAAGCTATGAAACTTCATAGACAAAAAAATCTTACGGTTCTGCATGTCCCATTAAGGTTTCTTACAGATAATCTGACATTACAGAAAATTCTTCCACTCAAACTCAAAAAAGCAAGGAAATTCCGATCATTATTATCCTTAATTTATATGGCGCCACATGGGATCCGTTACGCCCAGTTTTGCTTATTTGCTTATGTACTCAGAAGCAAATAAGCAAAACAAGAAAACAGTGACTTACAGTTGAAGACAATATAGGACAAGTACAGGGTATATAAACATAGCTGCATCAGGCTGACGCCTTAATTGACATATTCCTTACGCAATATAGATATGGTATGCCATCACATCTTGTGGTTAGCTACAGATTCAGTCAGTCACACAATGGTGGAGCTGCTAATTCACAGATTAGTGTACTCATTGGAATACCCACATCCAGTTTATGCAACTGAAGGTCTGAGCAGAAGACAGAGCTGCGCAGTTGGAGTAATAGGGCCTACAGACTCGGCGATGTGCCGCCGAGCTTCCCGACCGCCGATATGGCAGACGGGCGACCCGGCGGTGGGGGGGCAGTGACGGGGGGAGTGAAGTTTCTTCACTGCCCCCATCACCCGGCTCCGTAGACGTGCAGGCAAATATGGACGATCTCGTCCATATTGGCCTGCATGCAAAGCCGACAGGGCACCAGCGATGAACGAGCGTGGGGCCGCGCATCGTTCATCGCTGGTGCCTCCACACTGCACGATATGAACGGTATCTCGTTCATTAATGAACGAGATCGTTCATGACGGCCAGTGTGTAGGGCCCTAAGAGTGGTGTGGATGGGGGGGACAAAAAGGCATGGATAAGAGAAAAGAATAAGCGGCATGGACTTGGTTGGGGAGCCAAAGTAGCACAGATGGGACCCTTCTATTCTGGATTTTTTTAAATCTCTCCAATAGGGTCATTCCTATAAGTACATTCTGTCTTACAATGGTGCAAAAACTTTTCGGTTTATATATTGTACATGTTTACAATGCAGGGGCTACATAATGAAGGTGAGAAAGGATGGGGACAGTGATATACATATATTGGTATATCTTAACGTTCATTCTTTCTACTGATTTAGGTCGTCATTTTCTTTAACCACTTAACTGGCATGGTCAGGACATATGTGACTGCGTCGCCCCACTCTTTCCCCCAGCTTTTGATGAGGAGATGCGTTCTGCAGATGTGCATAGTATAATATTAAAATATATATTTTTAAATACATTTTAAACTATATTAAATAAAATAAAAAAACAATGTTATTAACGGTTTAGAAGGAATTAATCGCCAATCAAGCGGTTAAGTGATTATATTTACTAAAACCGACAAATTACTGGCAGCCTATCGGTTTTGTCTCCAACTCCATCAACCCAACAAGGGGGGTAATTCCAAGTTGATCGCAGCAGGAATTTTGATAGCAATTGTGCAAAACCATGTGTACTGGAGGGTGGGCAGATATAACATTTGCAGAGCGAGTTAGATTTGGGTGGGTTATTTTGTTTCTGTGCAGGTAAATACTGGCTGCTTTATTTTTACACTGCAATTTAGATTTCAGTTTGAATACACCCTACCCAAATTTAACTCTCTCTGCACATGTTATATCTGCCCCTCCTGCAGTGCACATGGGGGGTCATTCTGAGTTGTTCGCTCATTATTTTTTTCTCGCAATGGAGCGATTAGTCGCTAATGCGCATGCGCAATGTCCGCAGTGCGACTGCGCCAAGTAAATTTGCTATGCAGTTAGGTTTTTTACTCACGGCATTAGGAGGTTTTTTCTTCGTTCTGGTGATCGGAATGTGATTGACAGGAGTGGGTGTTTCTGGGCGGAAACTGGCCGTTTTATGGGTGTGTGCAAAAAAACGCTACCGTTTCTGGGAAAAACGCGGGAGTGGCTGGAGAAACGGAGGAGTGTCTGGGCGAACGCTGGGTGTGTTTGTGACGTCAAACCAGGAACGACAAGCACTGAACTGATCGCAGATGCCGAGTAAGTGTGGAGCTACTCAGAAACTGCTAAGAAGTGTCTATTCGCAATTCTGCTAATCTTTCGTTCGCAATTTTGATAAGCTAAGATTCACTCCCAGTAGGCGGCGGCTTAGCGTGTGCAAAGCTGCTAAAAGCAGCTTGCGAGCGAACAACTCGGAATGACCCCCATGGTTTTGCCCAATTGCTAAAAAAATTTCTGCTGCGATCAACTCAGAATTAGGCCCAAGGTTAGGGTAACTGATAAGTAAAAGTTAAACTTGCATTTAAAAATAATAATAATACAATAATAAAGCAGATTACTTTTAGCAACGTCATGGCGAAGGATATTCACTGCCAGTGTTAGGATTCATTGTCCTACATCCAGTAATGCTACATTGGCCCTGACTCAGAGATGGATGCCGAACACACAGCTGCATCTTTGAATGCAGCAGATGTGCAATAATATGCCAAAGGAGGTATTTTGTGTAAACAGATGCCTTTTGCTGGCCTCTTTGATCCGCTGGTCATGCTGCAGCATTTGAGGCCCATCGCAGCCTCTGTCTACACATACGCAGAGCGCAGTCCTAAAAAAAAAAAGTAAACATCAGGTTTACGTGCACCTCTGAATTAAGACCACTGTCCACTGGTGGATTTCTGGGCAACTGGAAACCCCCTATGTGCACCATACTTGCTTACTCTTCCAGGATTTCTGGGACATTAAGAAATTTTGTGGAACTTTCCCGGATTCCAGAGAGTAGACCAGCCTCTTAGATCCTGCCCTCTTCCCCTGTGAAGTGGGCGTTCCTGGGGCTTGATAATGTTATTTGCAGTGAATGCCTGAAAAATGATGTATTGTACAGCAGAGGAGCGGGGTCAAAATTATGTGTTTCTGAACAAAAAATAGGATTTTAATACCTACCGGTAAATCCTTATCTCTTAGTCCGTAGAGGATGCTGGGGATGCTTCAAGAACCATGGGGTATAGACGGGATCCGCAGGAGACATGGGCACACCATAAGACTTTGAATGGGTGTGAACTGGCTCCGCCCTCTATGCCCCTCCTCCAGACTCCAGTTATAGGAACTGTGCCCAGGGAGACGGACATTTCGAGGAAAATGATTTATTTAATTATTTTAAAACTAAGGTGAGATACATACCAGTTGGAATGCAGTATCAACAGGGGGATCATAGATAAATACACACAGCCATGTTTAGTAGGCAGTTTGAAGCCGAGTATGAATTAAATCATGATGGTCACAGGGCTATATTGCAGCCATGAAATGTGAGATGTGCTGTTATTAATTGTACAGATCACTAATTACTGGCTACGATTCATAAATACTTTATTTTATTTATAACTTGTTATCACTTTAGATAAGTTTGTAATTTATTTTATCACTTTAAATAAGTTTGTAATATATTCACCACACATAATTAATTTTTCCAATTTAGGATATTGGGGGTAATTCCAAGTTGATCGCAGCAGGAAATTTTTTAGCAGTTGGGCAAAACCATGTGCACTGCAGGGGAGGCAGATATAACATGTGCAGAGAGAGAGAGAGATTTGGGTGTGGTGAGTTCAATCTGCAATCTAAATTGCAGTGTAAAAATAAAGCAGCCAGTATTTACCCTGCACAGAAACAAAATAACCCACCCAAATCTAACTCTCTCTGCAAATGTTATATCTGCCCCCCTGCAGTGCACATGGTTTTGCCCAACTGCTAAAAAATTTCCTGTTGCAATCAACTTGGAATTACCCCCTTTGTTAGCAGTTGGGCAAAACCAAGGGGGGGTTATTCTGAGTTGATCGCAGCAGCAAATATGTTAGCAAATGGGCAAAACCAAGGCCCTCATTCCGAGTTGTTCGCTCTGTAAAAATCTTCGCATCGCAGCGATTTTCCGCTTAATGCGCATGCGCAATGTCCGCACTGCGACTGCGCCAAGTAAATTTGCTATGCAGTTAGGATTTTTACTCACGGCTTTTTCATCGTTCTGGCGATCGTAATGTGATTGACAGGAAATGGGTGTTACTGGGCGGAAACAGGCCGTTTTATGGGCGTGTGGGAAAAAACGCTACCGTTTCCGGAAAAAACGCAGGAGTGGCCGGAGAAACGGAGGAGTGTCTGGTCGAACGCTGGGTGTGTTTGTGACGTCAAACCAGGGACGACAAGCACTGAACTGATCGCAGATGCCGAGTAAGTCTGGAGCTACTCAGAAACTGCTACGAGGTGTGTAATCGCAATATTGCGAATACATCGTTCGCATTTTTAAGATGCTAAGATTCACTCCCAGTAGGCGGCGGCTTAGCATGAGCAAATCTGCAAAAATCCGCTTGCGAGCGAACAACTCGGAATGAGGGCCCATGTGCACTGCAGGTGGGGCAGATATAACATTTGCAGAGAGAGTTAGATTTGGGTGGGGTGTATTCAAACTGAAATCTAACTTGCAGTGTAAAAATAAAGCCAGCCAGTATTTTCCCTACACAGAAACAAAATAACCCACCCAAATCTAACTCTCTCTGCACATGTTATATATGCCCCCCCTGCAGTGCACATGGTTTTGCCCAATTGCTAACAAACTTGCTGCTGCGATCAACTCAGAATTACCCCCCATGGGGGTAATTCCAAGTTGATCGCAGCAGGATTTTTTTTAGCAGTTGGGCAAAACCATGTGCACTGCAGGGGAGGCAGATATAACATGTGCAGAGAGAGTTAGATTTGGGTTCGTTATTTTGTTTCTGTGCAGGGTAAATAGTACTGACTGCTTTATTTTTACACTGCAAATTAGATTGCAGATTGAACACACCCCACCCAAATCTAACTCTCTCTGCACATGTTAAATCTGCCTCCCCTGCAGTGCACATGGGGGGTCATTCCGAGTTGTTCGCTCGTTTGTTTTTTCTCGCAACGGAGCGATTAGTCGCTAATGCGCATGCGCAATGTCCGCAGTGCGACTGCGCCAAGTAAATTTGCTATGCAGTTAGGTATTTTACTCACGGCATTATGAGGTTTTTTCTTCGTTCTAGTGATCGTAATGTGATTGACAGGAAGTGGGTGTTTCTGGGCGGAAACTGGCCGTTTTATGGGTGTGTGTGAAAAAACGCTACCGTTTCTGGGAAAAACGCGGGAGTGGCTGGAGAAACGGGGTAGTGTCTGGGCGAACGCTGGGTGTGTTTGTGACGTCAAACCAGGAACGACAAGCACTGAACTGATCGCAGATGCCGAGTAGTCTGGAGCTACTCAGAAACTGCTAAGAAGTCTCTATTCGCAATTCTGCTAATCTTTCGATCGCAATTTTAATAAGCTAAGATTCACACCCAGTAGGCGGCGGCTTAGCGTGTGCAAAGCTGCTAAAAGCAGCTTGCGAGCGAACAACTCGGAATGACCCCCATGGTTCTGCCCAACTGCTAACAAAATTCCTGCTGCTATCAACTTGGAATTACCCCCTTTGTTATCTGCGATAGGGGGTGCAATAAAGTGAATGCACAGATTTGGTATGTACACATAGGTACTGCCTCTTGAATTACCCCATTTATTTTATGGCAGTATAATAAAGGTTATGTTTTAACTTATTAAAATCATGTCAAATTCATTTACATAAAAAAAATTTTTTTTCTTAAAAGAGTGCTCCATTAAAGCAATCTACTTTGTGTGTTGTTTCTTTGCAACAGGTATTTGGTAATCGTAGCCTATGACTCACGGCACCTCACTGCAGGAGGAAGCCGTATATGGCACAAGGAACGAACCGTTATTGGCGGCTGCATGATCTGTGTCCCCGGCATATGCAGTAATACCTATGGTCCGGTAATATGTGCCGCATTAAGTATATGTCGTGAGTGACACTTAACATACTGTAGCAAGAAAAAATTACTAGTATCTGTGACCCTACGGTATTTTGCCTCCGAATAGAACAGACGTAATTGGTCACTATGTGATCTATGTCCCCGGCATGCGCAGTAATGATTATGGCTTGGTAATACATGCTGCAATATGTACATGTCTGTGTGACACTCAGCTGCATATAACAGGGAGTAATTTACCATTACTGCAACTTTATGATATCTGTTTCTGATAAGAGCAACTTCAGTTAGAGGCCCCAAAACACACGCTATCTATCTAACCTTTTTTCCTAGCGTTCACTTGTCTCCTGTTGGCGCATTTGGACCCTGCAATGCCGTTCAGGTAACAGGATCCATCTAACACCAAATACAGGCTGACAAAGTAACGCTTTATCTATTTTTCTATCGGCCTGGCAATCACCATTACTCTCACCCATCATCCGCTCAAAGAAGATGATGGGCAGCAGATGAGGGAAATTGCATTACGGACCGTACTATTATCTACGAGCGCATCGATACAACATGGACTTATAGTTCATTTTACATGCACCCTATAAATTATTCAGACGATAATAATAAACAGCTTATCTTAGTTCGATGGCAGCCTGCCGCACAGTGACTTAAATACCTCAGGCTCACTGTGGACTGACGGCACTAACTAAAGGGGTACCCCGAAAAGTAAGAACATGTGTGGATTAATGTGAGCCTTGGACTGGAGCCTGTTTTTTTGCAATTTCAGCTGTTGATTGTGGAGTTAATGCGGTGTGTGATTGGGGGCGCTCATGTGCGCATGGCAGGAGGCTCACTGCCAGTACAGCTAACTTTATTTAGATCGTTGGTTTAATGATTTGGCAGTACTGAGTGGAACACAAAGCAAAGCATTCGACACTGTACCACACATGAGACTTATCTACAAGCTACAAGAATCAGGGCTAGGAAGCACAATATGCACTTGGGTCAAAAACTGGTTAGTTAATAGGGAGCAGCGCGTTGTGGTTAATGGATCTTTTTCAACTTGGACCGAAGTGCTAAGTGGTGTGTCGCAAGGCTCAATATTACGACCGCTATTGTTCAATATTTTCATTAACGACCTAACAGAAGGTCTAGAGAGCATGGTGTAAATTTTTGCAGATGATACCAAATTGTGTAAAGTTATAAATGCGGAGGGGGATGCTGAGTCACTTCAGAACGACTTAGTTAAATTAGAAGCTTGGACAGCGAAATGGAGAATGCGCTTCAATACAGACAAGTGTAAGGTAATGCACTGTGGTAACAAGAACAAAAATTACACCTACCTACTAAATGGGGTAAAATTAGGGGATTCTGTACTGGAAAAGGACTTAGGTATCCTCATAGATAGCAAACTAAGCAGTAGTACCCAAAGTAGGACTGCAGCAAAGAAGGCTAATAAGATATTAGCATATATAAAACAGGGAATTGATGCTGGGGACAAGAGTATTATACTCCCGTTATATAAATCACTTGTGAGCCCACACCTTAAATACTGTGTACAATTCTGGGCACCTTACTACAAAAAGGATATCCTGGAGCTAGAAAAGGTTCAAAGGTGGGCGAACAAACTAATTTAGGGTATGGAGACGCAGAATACGAGGAAAGGCTTGCAAGACTAGGCATGTTTACACTGGAAAAGAGGAGATTAAGAGGGGACAAGATCAACATTTACAAATATATAAGGGGACATTATACAGATCTTGCGCAGGACCTGTTTTTGGTTAGGTCAACACAGAGAACTCGTGGACACTTGCTCAGGTTAGAGGAGAGGAGATTGCGCACAATACGGCGTAAAGGCTTTTCTCTATCGTCCTAGTGGATGCTGGGGTTCCTGAAAGGACCATGGGGAATAGCGGCTCCGCAGGAGACAGGGCACAAAAGTAAAGCTTTTCCGATCAGGTGGTGTGCACTGGCTCCTCCCCCTATGACCCTCCTCCAGACTCCAGTTAGATTTTTGTGCCCGGCCGAGAAGGGTGCAATTCTAGGTGGCTCTCCTAAAGAGCTGCTTAGAGAAAGTTTAGCTTAGGTTTTTTATTTTACAGTGAGTCCTGCTGGCAACAGGATCACTGCAACGAGGGACTGAGGGGAGAAGAAGTGAACTCACCTGCGTGCAGGATGGATTGGCTTCTTGGCTACTGGACATCAGCTCCAGAGGGACGATCACAGGTACAGCCTGGATGGTCACCGGAGCCGCGCCGCCGGCCCCCTTGCAGATGCTGAAGTTAGAAGAGGTCCAGAATCGGCGGCTGAAGACTCTGACAGTCTTCTAAAGGTAGCGCACAGCACTGCAGCTGTGCGCCATTTTCCTCTCAGCACACTTCACACGCTGTCACTGAGGGTGCAGGGCGCTGGGGGGGGGGGCGCCCTGGGAGGCAAATGTAAACCTATATACTGGCTAAAAATACCTCACATATAGCCCCCAGAGGCTATATGGAGATATTTAACCCCTGCCAAACTTCACTAAAGAGCGGGAGACGAGCCCGCTGGAAAAGGGGCGGGGCCTATCTCCTCAGCACACAGCGCCATTTTTTCTCTCACAGAAAGGCTGGAGAGAAGGCTCCCAGGCTCTCCCCTGCACTGCACTACAGAAACAGGGTTTAAACAGAGAGGGGGGCACTAATTGGCGATATAAATATATATATAAAGATGCTATTAGGGAGAAACACTTATATAAGGTTGTCCCTATGTAATTATAGCGTTTTTGGTGTGTGCTGGCAAACTCTCCCTCTGTCTCTCCAAAGGGCTAGTGGGGTCCTGTCCTCTGTCAGAGCATTCCAGGTGTGTGTGCTGTGTGTCGGTACGTGTGTGTCGACATGTATGAGGACGATGTTGGAGGAGGCGGAGAAATTGCCTGTAATGGTGATGTCACTCTCTAGGGAGTCGACACCGGAATGGATGGCTTATTTAGGGAATTACGTGAAAATGTCAACACGCTGCAAGGTCGGTTGACGACATGAGACGGCCGACAAACAATTAGTACCGGTCCAGGCGTCTCAGAAACACCGTCAGGGGTTTTTAAAAAAACGCCCATTTACCTCAGTCGGTCGACACAGACACAGACACGGACACTGAATCCAGTGTCGACGGTGAATAAACAAACGTATTCCTCATTAGGGCCACACGTTAAGGGCAATGAAGGAGGTGTTACATATTTCTGATACTACAAGTACCACAAAAAAGGGTATTATGTGGGAGTGAAAAAACTACCTGTAGTTTTTCCTGAATCAGATAAAATAAAATGAAGTGTGTGATGAAACACCCCTTAGGGTGGATAAGGCGCTCACACGCTTATCAAGTGGCGTTACCGTCTCCAGATACGGCCGCCCTCAAGGAGCCAGCTGATAGGCAGCTGGAAAAATATCCTAAAAAGTATATACACACATACGGTGGTTATACTGCGACCAGCGATCGCCATCAGCCTGGAGATGCAGTGCTGGGTTGGCTTGGTCGAATTCCCGGACTAAAAATATTTTATTGATATAGAGCATTTAATAGGATGCATTCTATATATATGTATGCGAGATGCACAGAGGGATATTTGCACTCTGGCATCAAGATAAGTGCGTTGTCCATATCTCCCAGAAGATGTCATGGACACGACAGTGGTCAGGTGATACAGATCCCATACGGCACATGGAAGTATTGCCGTATAAAGGGAAGGAGTTATTTGGGGTCGGTCCATCGGACCTGGGGGCCACGGCTACAGCTGGGAAATCCAACCTTTTTACCCCAAGTTACATCTCAGCAGAAAAAGACACTGTCTTTTCAGCCTCAATCCTTCCGTTTCCCATGTGGGCAAGCGGGCAAAAGGCCAGTCATATCTGCCCAGACATAGAGGAAAGGGAAGTAGACTGCAGCAGGCAGCCCCTTCCCAGGAAAAGAAGCCCTCCACCGCGTCTGCCAAGTCCTCAGCGTGACGCTGGGGCCGTGCAAGCGGACTCAGGTGAGGTGGGGGGGTAGTCTCAAGAGTCTCAGCACGCAGTGGGATCACTCGCAAGTTGACCCCTAGATCGTACAAGTATTATCCCAGGGGTACAGATTGGAGAGTCGAGACATTTTTTCCTCGCAGGTTCCTGAAGCCTGCTTTACCAACGGCTCCCTCCGACAGGGAGGCAGTATTGGGAAAAAATTCACAAGCTGTATTTCCAGCAGGTGATAATCAAAGTACCCCTCCTACAACAAGGAAAAGGGTATTAGTCTTCCACACTATATTGTGGTACTGAAGCCAGACGGCTTGGTGAGACATAGTCTAAATCTGAAATCTTTGAACACTTACATAAAAAGGTTCAAATCAAGATGGAGTCACTCAGAGCAGTGATAGAGAACCGGAAAAAAGGGGACTATATGGTGTCCCTGGACATCAAGGATTACCTCCATGTCCAAATTTGCCCTTCTCAACAAGGGTACCTCTGGTTCGTGATACAGAACTGTCAATATCAGTTTCAGACGCTGCCGTTGAATTATCCACGGCACCCCGGGCCTTTACCAAGGTAATGGCCGAAAAGATGATTCTTAAAAGAAGAAAGGCATCTTAATTATCCCTTACTTGGACGATATCCTGAAAGGGGCAAGTTTCCAGAGAACAGTTGGAGGTCGGAAAAGAACTATCTAAAGTAGTTCTACGACAGCACGAGTGGATTCTAAATATTCCAAAAATCGCAGCTGTTTTCCGATGATACGTCTGCTGTTCCTAGGAATGATTCTGGGCATAGTCCAGAAAGAGGTATTTCTCCTGGAGGGGAAAGCCAGGGAGTTATCCGACCTAGTCAGAAACCTCCTAAAACCAGGCCAAGTATCAGTGCATCAATGCACAGGAGTCCTGGGAAAAATGGTGGCTTCTTACGAAGCGATTCCATTCGGCAGATCTCACGCAAAAACTTTTCAGGGGGATTTGCGGGACGAATGGTCCGGATCGCATCTTCAGATGCATCAGCGGATAACCCTGTCTCCAAGGACAAGGGTGTCTCTTCTGTGGGGGCTGCAGAGTGCTCATCTTCTAGAGGGCAGCACATTCAGCATTCAGGACTGTGTTCTGGTGACCACGGATGCCAGTCTGAGAGGCTGGGGAACAGTCACACAGGGAAGAAATTTCCAAGGAAGTGTGGTCAAGTCTGGAGATTTCTCTCCACATGAATATACTGGAGCTAAGGGCAATTTACGATGCTCTGAGCCTAGGAAGACCTCTGCTTCAAAGTCAACCGGTGCTGATCCAGTAGGACATCATCATGGCAGTCGCCCACGTAAACAGACGGGGCGGCACAAGAAGCAGGAGGGCAATGAC
This sequence comes from Pseudophryne corroboree, assembly GCF_028390025.1. Lineage (NCBI taxonomy): Eukaryota > Metazoa > Chordata > Amphibia > Anura > Myobatrachidae > Pseudophryne > Pseudophryne corroboree. Next base: position 801,920,032 of record NC_086447.1, read on the forward strand.
AGCAAGGATTCTTCGCTGGGCGAAAAATCATGTGATAACACTGTCAGCAGTGTTCATTCCGGGAGTGGACAACTAGGAAGATTTCCTCAGCATGAATGAATTCCACCCGGAAAAGTGGGAACTTCATCTGGAAGTTTCCACATGTTTGTAAACCGTTGGGAAAGACCAAAGGTGGTTATGATGGCGTCCCACATGAAGCGCCAGGTCTAGAGACCCTCAGGCAATAGCTGGGACGCTCTGGTAACACCGTGGGTGTACCAGTCGGTGTATGTGTTCCCTCCTCTGCCTTTCATACCCAGTGTATGGAGAATGATAGGAAGGAGAGGAGTAAGAACTATACTCATGGCTCCGGTTTGGCCAAGAAGAACTTGGTACCCGGAACTTCAAGAGATACTAGAAAGGATCTTGATTCAGCAAGAATCATGTCTGTTCCATGACTTACCGCAGCCGCGTTGACGGGTGAACGCCGGATCCTAAGGGAAAAAGGCATTCCGGAAGAGGTCATCCCTACCCTGGTCAGAGCCAGGAAGGAGGTGACCGCACAACATTATCACTGCTTAGGTGAAAATGTGTTCCATGGTGTGAGGCCAGGAAGGCTCCACGGAAGAATTTCAACTAGGTTAATTCCTACATTTCCTGCAAACAGGAGTGTATATGGGTCTCAAATTGGGGTCCATTAAGGTTCAAATTTCGACCGGTCGATTTTCTTCCAGAAAGAAATTGGCTTCAGTTCCTGAAGTCCAGAAGTTGTTAAGGGAGTACTGCATATACAACCCCCTTTTGATGTCTCCAGTGGCACTGGGCGATCTCAACGTAGTTTGGGATTCCTAAAATCACATTGGTTTAAACAACTCAAATCTGTGGATTTGATATATCTCACATGGAAAGCGACCATGCTGTTGGTCCTGGCCTCGGCCAGGCGAGTGTCAGAATTGGCGGCTTTATCTCACAAAGCCATATCTGATTGTCCATTCGGACAGAGCAAAGCTGTGGACTCGTCCCCAGTTTCTCCCTAAGGTGGTGTCAGCGTTTCACCTGAACCAGCTTATTGTGGTACCTGCGGCTACTAGGGACTTGGAGGACTCCAAGTTGCTGGATGTTGTCAGGGCCCTGAAAATATAGTTTCCAGGTCGGCTGGAGTCAGGAAATCTGACTTGCTGTTTATCCTGTATGCACCCAACAAGCTGGGTGCTCCTGCTTCTAAGCAGACTATTGCTCGTTGGATTTGTAGTACAATTCAGCTTGCACATTCTGTGGCAGGCTTGCCACAGCAAAAAATATGTAAATGCCCATTCCACAAGGAAGGTGGGCTCATCTTGGGCGGCTGCCCGAGGGGTCTCGGCATTACAACTCTGCCGAGCAGCTACGTGGTCGGGGGAGAACACGTTTGTAAAATTCTACAAATTTGATACCCTGGCAAAAAGAGGACCTGGAGTTCTCTCATTCGGTGCTGCAGAGTCATCCGCACTCTCCCGCCCGTTTGGGAGCTTTGGTATAATCCCCATGGTCCTTTCAGGAACCCCAGCATCCACTAGGACGATAGAGAAAATAAGAATTTACTTACCGATAATTCTATTTCTCGGAGTCCGTAGTGGATGCTGGGCGCCCATCCCAAGTGCGGATTATTCTGCAATACTTGTACATAGTTATTGTTACAAAAATCGGGTTATTGTTGTAGGAAGCCGTCTTTCAGAGGCTCCTTTTGTTATCATACTGTTAACTGGGTTTAGATCACAAGTTGTACGGTGTGATTGGTGTGGCTGGTATGAGTCTTACCCGGGATTCAAAATTCCTCCCTTATTGTGTACGCTCGTCCGGGCACAGTACCTAACTGGAGTCTGGAGGAGGGTCATAGGGGGAGGAGCCAGTGCACACCACCTGATCGGAAAAGCTTTACTTTTGTGCCCTGTCTCCTGCGGAGCCGCTATTCCCCATGGTCCTTTCAGGAACCCCAGCATCCACTACGGACTCCGAGAAATAGAATTATCGGTAAGTAAATTCTTATTTTTTACGGTAAGGACGATACGTGTTTGGAATTCCCTGCCTGAGGGAGTTGTAATGGCCGACTCAGTCATCACCTCTAAGAATGGGTTAGATAAATTCCTAATGGATAAGGATATCCATGGTTACGGGGCATAGTCACGCACTATGGTTATTATAAAAAAGAGGGGTAAAACGTAACGGCAGTCATCAAATTCAGTCAAAATTTTCTACAAAATAATCGTGCATAGGAGACCACAAATAGGTTGAACTCGATGGACAGTTGTCTTTTTTCAACCTTAGATACTATGTTACTATGTTACAAAGAGACCATATTTATATCCAATTATTTGCGAACAATATGATATGTTTTTGATGTGCTGTATCTTTGTGTTCTCTGCACCACAGTTGGTGGAGATATTGCTTATTAAGACAAACGTCAACCTGCTGATACGTTTTTCAGACTGCAGTTAAAGAGTTAAGTGGAAACACTCCATCTTATGTGTAACTCTTTGCTTAAAACAGCTTAAGTGTTTTCTATGTATCATGCCTTGTGGACACAATAATTATTAAGTGAAATATCAAAGTGTTGATGCAATATAAAGATAATTACATTATTGCTTATATGTTTGGTGTAGTAGTTTACTCTATGTGCAATTTTTTACCAAAAGTAAGCTGCATGTCTTTGTGTATCATGTCTTGTGGACACACTGGCCCTCATTCCGAGTTGATCGCAGTGAATCATCACATCGCAAACGGGCAGAAATCAACTAAACGCGCATGCGCAAAAACGGAAATACGCATGCGCGAGCATAGCGATACGACACTTGTGCAGAAATACTACAAAGAAAACTGCTCGTTACACAGAAACGAAAACGAGGAGTGGTGAAGGCGTGACAGAGGCGCGACTTCGCAATCTGACGACATGGGCGTGAAAGTGGGCGTCTAGTGTGGGAGTATGCAACTAGCAGTAGGCGTGTTTTTGCAGAAATGCGTTTTCGATGTTAAATTTAACATAGCAATTCCTTGCAATCTTGACGCAGCAGCCGAGTAGGTCTGCAGTTACTCTGCATTTGTGAAGTAGTGTTACAAGTGTGTATGCAATAATTAGCAGTTAATTGGAGAGGCCATTCATCTGTTGTCCAATTACTTGCTAAACACTGCTCTGCTGAAGTACTGCAAACAGCAATTGTGTGGACACATTACATGTTTATTCTAAGCACCTATAAATCTGTAACGCTGCCAAATAAGGTTTTTATTGTGAGTCAAGTTTTTGGATAAACATTCATGTTAAGTGCATGTTTTAATGTGTTAAATACTACCAAATGCAAACAAGTGAAATTATCAAAACTGCAAAACTACATCAGCAACATCTAAACTACATAAAATGTTACCTTTGTATATCCCAAATATCAGGACCAACATAATGCAGCATACACTTAATTTTTTACTTAAATAAAACTTTTATCTTTGGTTAGAATATCTGACAATGTTTAAAATTATGTCCTGTTGCCCATAGTAAAACAAAACCTGAGTTGTGACTATTTTTATAATATGGACATTAAAGTGTGGTGCAAGGCATACCTGTTGCATTTTTAAAGATGCAATGCTTGTATGTTTTTTCGGATTGTTCCCTTGTTCCCCAAGTGTCTATATGCTTTGTTAAACTTTCCTGGACTAAGATTAACATAATGCATTAACTTTAATAAAGTACACAAACTTTTTTTGGTTTTATTGTTTTATTACTGCTGTAATATATTTAGTGATCCAAACAACATGGCTACAGGTGAGTATCACAGGCAAAGATGGACCAAGCAGCAAGCAGATGCCACTGACACAAATCACATAGCAGAACTCAGTACTAGGGAAACTCCATCTTCTGACAAAATAATAATTTAAATGCAAATAAATAATATGGTGTAAACACCCTGCCAGACAAATATATTTGGGGAACTGAGAAAGATTCAGGAGCCAGCACACAAACACAACAATACACAGCACACTAGGAAGAGGAAGATGGCTCTGGTGTACAGGAAAAAAAGCTCACAGGCTACAATATATCAAAACAGAAATAATAAATTTCACTAAGAGGGAGTTAGCCATTCTGGCCACACAAGCCAACACAAAAAAAACATAGAGACAACATGAAAAACATGGGTGCTGCCCATCTGGAGAGACATCACTTTCTTTTTTTTTCCCCGCCTGATGCTGTTCTTCTTGGCTTGGTCTGCGGAGCGACCTTCGTGTGCCCTGCCCAGTGGGATGTTCTTCCTGGGCAGGGGCAGGGGAGGGAGCCGATGTGGCTGGATCTCTGCCACTGTGGGCAAGGGAGACAGCGATGGCCTGGAGCCCTTGCAAGATGTTATTTGCAAGGTTTTGGAATGAGGAGGCAAGTTGATCTTGTCCCTGCCTGATCTCTGCCAGACCTTGGCAGAGTTGAGCAACACCTTGCTCCACACTGGTTCTGTGCTCAGTGAGCCGGACAGCTATCTGGCTTACCTCCCGGATCATCCTGTCCTGAAAAGCGTTTAGGCTCTCACCATACCTAGCTATTTCAAGCAGGATCTCCGGGATAGCAGAGGGTTGGGTGGGGGGGGGGGGCAGTTGGAACCTGGATAGGTGGGATTTGGGGTCCCACACTGCCAGACACACTAGGTCCCTCCACCTCAGCCTCAGCCACATAACCCTCCTGTGACTCTACCTGCTCACCCCCCTGTGCTGTTATGTGCAAATAGAAGAATGTGTGGAAAAAGAGTAGAAAAAAAACAATATGAGATTTTTGTAACAAAAACAATTAAACAATACAAATATGTGTGTAAACTTACCTGGCAAGTCATGTTCCGTCAGTATTTCAGGCAGGTCCGTGTCCATATAAGACACCCCTGACCCCTCCTCATAACTGACAGAGTCCATCGCCATCTCCTCCAACTCTGTATACTCCACAGCGACAGATGGTCCGCCTCCTGTAGCCCTTGAGGCATTCCACTCCGCAGACCTCTTGCCCTTCAGGCGGGATTTGAAGTCGGCCCAACTACATATATTAGGAAAAATAGGGGCAAGGTATATTTTTTAAAAAAAATTTCTGCTTTAATATATAGGACACATGTTCTGCATTTGGTTGCTATAGACATCACATCTAATATATAGGACACATGTTCTGCATTTGGTTGCTATAGCCAACATCACATGTAACTAGCTTTTTAAGAATACTTTGCACAGATAATGGACTGCCAATATACACTTACCGTCGTCTAACTTCCTGTGATGTTCGGACTATAGAGCCGACTTCATTCACAGAATGAGTGATGTCCCTCCAGATTCGATCTTTGGTAGCAGCACCCATGTTTTTTGGTCCTCTATGTATTTTTGACATGGCCTGTGTGACCAAAACACGCAACTCCCTCTTAGTGAATGCGGGCTGCCTTTTTTCCCGCCTTGAAGTAGCCTGTGAGCTTTGTTCCTGTTCCTCCTCACCATCTTCCTCGTCACTAGCTGCTTGTGTATGTTGTGGTTGTGCGGCTAATGCTGAATCTCCCTCAGTTTCCCCAGTCTGTCTGTCTGGCAGGGTAACCCCTCCTAACTGCTGGGTATCAGAAGGTGGAATGTCTCTAGTACTGAGTCCTGCTTCTTCAGAATCCGCAGAGGCGGATTCCAGCTTTTGCCGACGCAATGCTATTTGTCTTTGTGCCAATGCGGCCTGCTGCCGCTGCACGCGGTCCATCTCTGCTGCCAAATCCTCACGAGTAGCCATGTTGCTAATGACATGTCTGTACGCACAGGTGTGTAGGTATTTATAGCTACGTGCGCAGCGAAAAATCACACAGGTGTAAATTATGCTAATTGTGTGACTGATTGTACTGCTTATTTAAGAGCCTTGTTTGCAGCCTGTGTGAGTGGGTGTATGATGATAAAAACGGCTGTGTTTTATCTTCGAAGGTGGTCGTCTTTGGTACAACTTTGCAGTGAGTAATTTTTGCATTGTCTTGCAGACAGATGTCCGTTTATTCGCTTTAAACATTTTGTATAGCGTAGTGCGTTTTTTTTGCTAAGTTTCTTTTGTGAGTATTCCTACATTAGTCAATTATCAAGCCAAGTATGTATGGTGGTGCAATGGAACTGGGTTTATGTATTTTGGAGGATATATGTTTGATATTTAAATGGTTTAGTATGCCATATGTTTTTATTTCTTACCTGTACTTTACAGTGTGTATGTTATATTGTTCACACAGTTTGTTTGATTTATTAGACTCCTTCTGTGTCTCTTGTAGGGTATCCGGACTCCAGGTCGACAGCACAAAGGTCGACACACCTTAGGTCGACGCCAATTGGTCGACACACCTTAGGTCGACATGGACAAAAGGTCGACAGGAACAAGGTCGACATGGAAAAAGGTCGACATGAGTTTTTCACTATTTTTTTCTTTTTTTTAACCTTTTCATACTTAACGATCCACGTGGACTACCATTGGAACGGTAAAGTGTGCCGAGCGAAGCGGTAGCGGAGCGAAGGCACCATGCCCGAAGCATGGCGAGCGAAGCGAGCCATGCGAGGGGGCGCGGTGCACTAATTGGGGTTCCCGGTCACTCTACGAAGAAAACGACACCAAAAAAACATAAAAAACTCATGTCGACCTTTTTCCATGTCGACCTTGTTCCTGTCGACCTTTTGTCCATGTCGACATAAGGTGTGTCGACCAATTGGCGGCGACCTAAGGTGTGTCGACCTTTGTGCTGTCGACCCTGAGTCCCAGACCCCTCTTGTAGGTGTCTCATTGTTGGATTTAGGATCCATATTTTGTTTTTGACCAAGTTGGCTGATTTTTTGTTCTTTTTTCAAATTAATTTGTAACTTCATTGATTGACCAGGTAAGCAGCCTATCCCTGTGTGTGCTGCTGTTTGTTGTAATTGTCTATATGATCTCTTAGACTCCTTCTGTGTCTCTTGTAGGTGTCTCATTGTTGGATTTAGGATCCTTATTTTGATTTTGACCAAGTTGGCTGATTTTTTGTTCTTTTTTCAATTAATTTGTAACTTCATTGATTGACCAGGTAAGTAGCCTATCCCTGTGTGTGCTGCTGTTTGTTGTAATTGTCTATATGATCTCTTAGACTCCTTCTGTGTCTCTTGTAGGTGTCTCATTGTTGGATTTAGGATCCATATTTTGATTTTGACCAAGTTGGCTGATTTTTTGTTCTTTTTTCAAATTAATTTGTTACTTCATTGATTGACCAGGTAAGTAGTCTATCCCTGTGTGTCCTGGAGTGTGTTTGTAGCAAGTGTGTATCTTATTTTTGATTGGCCATTTCTCTATCTAGTAGGTGTTATTTCTTGGTTTACAAAGCATTTACTTTTGACAAAGTAGGGCTGATTTTTGCTGTATTAGCTACTAAAGGACCCCCTTTTTTTTATAAAGGTTTTTTTAATTAACAAACTAATTTACATTATTCATACTTAGTTGTTTGAATATATATTGTGTCAGTTATTATATGTGTATGTTTGAAATCTCAAACACTTTTTGATTTGTGAAGTTAACCTATGTTTGAAATAATTAGCAAAAGGTTTCTTTTTGTTTTGTTTCCAATTTTGTGTTTTGGACCCGTATTTCATTCTTGAAGAAATGGAGTATGCTCCTGCAGTAAGTTAACACCCATACACTTTGTCTTTGATTATGGCTGACAATGGCCCTCATTCCGAGTTGTTCGCTAAGTTTTTCGTTCGCACAACCTATCAGTAAAGTTGCGTTAATGTAGTAAATTTGCGAACATCCGCCCCCAACGTATTTTTGCTCATTCGCACGCATTATTACACAAAGTGGGCGTACGGCAAATGACATCGCAGCAATGCGAAATCCTCGCAGCAATGCGAACCCATCGCATTAACACATACTTCTTCGTAAAAATACTAAGTTGTAGTAGATTTACACATTTTTCAGTTAAAGTGCTCACTTTTGCTGAGAAACGCAGCACAATTTGTTTTTATACTATTAAGTGGACTAACACCTTCCAATTAAAAGTCCACAAGCCCTCCTCAATAACAAATCCAATTAGTGAATGATTTGAAATGTTCATGATCAATTAAGTATTTGTTTAAATACCTGAAGTGCACTTTGTAGCCATAAAAGAGCCTCCTTTTATTTACATGTTTAATATAAATATAGATGTTTGCAATGTGCTTGGTCTAATGTGTTTTCTGAATTTATTAAAGTAGAGTTTTTGTATGTGAATGAAGGTGTTTGCATGTTTATTTAGCCAATAACATGTTTTATTTGGTGTTTTAAAATAACTTACGTTAGATGTTTGAAATGTTTAAGGTAAAAAATGTTTGTTCTGCAATCTGCTGTTCCTTTATTGCATTAATAAATAATAAAGAGCCGCTGAAGTATTTAAATTTAGTAGTTTATTTTTTTTTTTTACTGTAATAATGATAATATCCTTTTTTTTTTTTTTTTTGTAAAATCACAAAATTAACAAAATTTTTCAATTGCGTCCACAAGACCCAACAAGGCCTGGAGATGGAGCCTCATGTTGGAAACAATCTCCTGCAACGATGTGGGATCTCCAACGGCAACATCTGAAATTAAGAGATAACATAAACATTACTAACTTACTCACATTGCTTATTATCCAAGCAAGGCACAAAGCACACTTTAATGCAGGCAGGTCCAAACTGCATCCCTCAAGCTTGTGTGAAACTACATATACCAGCATGCGTTGACTCAGTTTTGGGGCCAGGGAATGCCAAACCTGTGTCAGGGCATGCTGGGATGTGTAGTTTCTCAACAGTTGCAGTTGCGCAGTTTGGACAGGCCTGCTTAATGGCAAAGTTGATACATCATGGCTGTTTTATGGTACAATCATTAGCCGAAAAACACACAAGCCTGCTCAGGCTTTTTTTGTTACTTATTACAGTTTTCTTGACCATGGGCTACATTTACTACTATGTGAGTTCATTTTAAGATGTAGCGTCGCCCATAGCAAACAAGCCAAAATAAGATTATTATCTTGTAGAAGTGGTTCCCCAATTGTAAAGATTAATTGTATTGGTTGTTATGGGCGACATCCCATGTTAAAGATAACTTCCATCTTCGTCACTGTTACACCATGTTGGCATTCATTCTCATCTTTTTTTTTTTTTTAAGGGGTTTGGTCCTGCCTCATCACACTGCATATCAACATCTTCAGAAGGCCAACATATCATAGCATTCCCACACTCCCTGAAAGCTGCCCTTACTAAATAAGTGCAAACAGGTTTGACTTGAACAATTAGTCATTTTGTGAATGTAACTTTCACACCACAAATCAGTGTGTCATTAGGCTGCATAACAAAGTGAAGCATGTGATTTGTAAGTGCAAATATTAAGACTACACAGGCACAAGTGTAAAAGACCAACAACATACTAAACTCCACTCAGGTCTAACTGTTTACCAGAAAATCTAACACATATAAACCCTGTTGTCCTGGCAACCCTGGCTACCTAATGAGTGTCAACCTAGAGTGGACACACAAAACATTGCACACATACACACTGTACATATAATGACACTCACAAATATGTAAAGGCAACATGTACACCATGAAGAAAAACACAAATATTTGTCCTTGGCCCAAGAATTCAAACAGTACAACACTGCATGTTTTGTCATTGTAAGTGTAAGTGGGTAATAATTTGTAAAAATTTTTAAAAAAACTTACTTTCCACGGCAACCTGAAGACTCCCTGAACGGTCTTCAGGGGCTTCCTCTGCCCATTCACTGGGTGGGGATGTTGGCTGGATGGGGGAAGGCGGCTGGATGGGGGAAGGAGGAGGGATTGGGGAAGGAGGAGGGATTGGGGAAGGAGGCTGGATGGGGGAAGGAGGCTGGATTTGGACTGCAATTTCAGAGGGGGGGTCTGATTGAGAGGGCGAGGGGGGCGGAGAGAAAGTTAATGCAATAGAGGGTGAGGGGGGTTGAGATGGTGATGTAGAAGTTGAAGGAGAAGGGGTATGGGAAGGAGGAGAAGGGGTCCCAGAAAGAGATGGAGAGGTGTGGTGAGAAGGGGAGTGGAAAGTGGAGTGGGCCAGGGAAGCTGAGGGGGACTGGGAAGATGAGGGGGACTGGGAAGCTGAGGGGGACTGGGAAGCTGAGTGGGACTGGGAAGGGGAGGGGGACTGTGAAGGGGAGGGGGAGTGAGAAGGGGAGGGGGACTGGGAAGGGGAAGGGGGCGGAGAGTTGTGCCGTTGTTGTTGTCCTATAATGATATTATTGACAACATTTAGTTTACATGAGAAATTACATAGTAAACACTTTGAATTATCAATGTTCTGTTCCATGTAAAATTCAGTGTTTATAAAAATAGAAAAGCAAACATGTTAAGATCCTCTTCATGTTGGCCACAGCAAACAAAATGAGTCCAAACTTTTACTTTGAAGCTCATTCCTTAATCTAGTCCATTGAGTCATAGTGATTGGTCTAGGCAACATCACCAGATCACTATTCAAGGCACCTTATTATATAGCCAGCACTGATCAAGTATTTGTGTACAGTTTCCTGGCTGGTTCTTATTTCTTGAAAACATGCACTTGTTTGGTGACAGTTTGCTACAGTCAGTACTGTTTGCCCTAACCACACACACTGTCCTATTTTCCAAAAAAGGACACTCAAGGTTGCAATTAGCCTACCACTTAGTGTAAATTGTGGGTAATTCCAAGGGGATTACAGCAGGAATATAGTTTGCAATTGGCCAGAACCATGTGCACTGCAGGGGAGGCAGATATAACATGTGCAGAGAGAGTTAGATTTGGGTGGCTTATTTTATTCTGTGCTGGGTAAATACAGGCTGCTTTATTTTAACACTGCAAATTATTTTGCAGATTGAACACACCCCACCCAAATCTTACTCTCTCTGCACATGTTACATATGCTTCCCCTGCAGTGCACATGGTTTAGCCCAATTGTTCACTAAATTCCTGCTGCAATCAACTTGGAATTTCCCCCATTAGCACAATTTATGCTAATAATCTTATGTAATGTAACTTACTTCGTGTATGCATAGTTCGGATTTGCTGGCGGATCTCCGCCAACAGATCGGGAGTCCTCCTGCGGAGATCACTCCACCTCCTCTCAAGTTGTATGATTGTCCGCCTGCTGCGGACGCGAGTCCGGAGCAGGCGGCGGACCTCCGCGTAGGCCTCGCGCTTCACCCGATTGGGGATGAAGCGCCCAACGCGGCCTACGCGGCGGTCCATCACCGCAACCAGCACGCGGAGCTCCCGCCTGGTGAACGGTGCTGCACGCATCATGGCAATGGCGTTTTCCTTATTTGGGCATATATTTATAGTGTCTGTTAGCATGTGATTGGTCCAAAATCTATGTTGTCATTTCTAATAACTTTATTGATCTTTGCAATGCTGTGAAGAGCAGAGTGTTATTTCGCACGAGCGGAAATACGCATTCGCAGAAGCAAATATTTATCATAAACAAAATTTAAATAAAAACACAGACACAGAGACACAGTTTATTTAAAATTACTATACATATCTGTGTACTCACCACAGTTCGTGTGATCATTCAGCTGGACAGTCACAAAGTGGGAAACATTGAGTATCATTTGTTTGTGTGTTTGTTTACATAATCAGGATTTGAGGATATAAAACAAATAAGGACACTATTTAGCAACATTACATTATTTGGTTTTCTAACTAAACATTGTAAACTTAACGTGTTTGCGGAATTTGACGCCAACAAAAATTACCCATTCCAACACAACAAAAGCCTTACACAATCACTTTACAATATCATACAAAATGTCATCATTGTTAAAAAAACATAAGCATACTGTGTTTTAAAATTTATAAAACTAGAAAATATCAAAACACTATACCTGAAATATTTGGCAACAATCCTTGCCCTCACTTGGCTCCCCCTCCGTGTAACACTCCCCCCACCGAAATGTCGAACAACCCCTGGCTCCTCATCAGGCAATTCCTCTGCCTGAGGAAGCTCTACACTACTCCTTACCGCGATATTATGTAGTATTGCGCACAGGACCACTATTTTACTTGCCATCTCCGGCGAATACATGATGTCGCCACCAGTGCGGTGGAGCACACGAAACCGCCCTTTAAGGACACCAATTGTGCGCTCCACCAGCTGCCTAGTGGCAGTAAGCGCGGAGTTAAATGCCATCTGTGGTCCTGGCCTGGGATTACGGTAAGGAGTCATGAGCCAGGGGGTGCAAGGATATCCACGGTCTCCTGTTGGAAGAGAAGGCAAAATTTTGTAATATTAAATTTGTCAAGTTACTTTTTTTAGTAAAAAATATTTGAGCAACAACTCACCCAATAACCACATGTCTGCTCGTTGACTTGATCTTAATCTCTGCCATATCCCTGATTGTCTAATGACATATGCATCATGTGAACTTCCAGTAAATTTTGCATTCAGGGAAAGGATCTGGAGGGATGGCCCACAAACAACCATTACATTCAGAGAATGAAACAGTTTCCTGTTTCTATAAATTTCTTCATTATGTCTTGGTGGCTGAATAGCAACATGTGTGCCATCCACAACCCCAATAACATGTGGGAAGCGACTACCACCTTCCTCAAATTGCCGCTTCACCACATCTAGGGCACCAACATCCAAAGGCATATCAATGAATTGCTTCACCCGCTTTAGGAAAGCCTGGCAGACACGCCGCAGGACCTTACTGAACTGGCCCTGCGACATGCCAACCAGGTCTCCCACAACATGCTGATATGAGGCTGTAGCCAAAAAATGTAACACTGCAAGGAATTGTGTCAATGGTGGTATTGCTGTAGGATACCGAATTTCAGACTCCAGATCACTCTCTATTATGGAGAGAGTGTCTAGGATTAGATGTGGTGGCAGCCTGTATCTACGCACCACCACATCATCTGGCATACCAAAAAGTAGGACACGGGTTCGGAAAATTGGTGGCCTAGCACGCCTCCGTTGCCTTGGTTGATGAGGAGCCGGCTGTGGTTGTGGGGCTGGCGGTTGGGGTGGGAGTGCTGGCGTGGGTTGGGGAGGTAGGGCTTCTGCAGCAATAAATATTGACATAACACACTTTTTTGAAAAAGAAAAAAAACGAGGTGAAAAATACAAAAACAACTTCTAAAAAATATTCAAACAATAAATGTTGTAAAAAATGTTGGGGAAACTTACTGCAGGAGCGTACATTTTTTCTGTGTGGAATTCATGGCCAAAATGTGAAATTAATAAAAAGAAAAATTTTAAAAATATGTTATTTAAAAAAAAAAAAAAAAACATTTCTGAGCATCAAATACATCACAAACACCAATTAAAAAAACAAACAAAAATAAAAAAACATTTAGTAGCTAGTCCAGGAAACACAAACACTACTTTGCAGATCAATCCTGGGAAACAAAAATTCTATTTTAGACAAAATGAAAAACAAACAGAATCACCACACTTTTAAGAAACACAAACAGCAAACCAAAACACAGGCCAAGGGCACTTACCTGCTCCAAAAAAAAGAAAGACTTGGTGTTCAGTAGCACACCCAGAAAATAAATGAAACCAGGGATATTTCTCCCAAAAACAAACACCTACAAGAGAACACAAATGACAGTCAAAAAACAGCATACAGACCATTAAAACTAAACAGGCACCAACACAGGCCAAGGGCACTTACCTGCTCCAAAAAAAAGAAAGACTTGGTGTTCAGTAGCACACCCAGAAAATAAATGAAACCAGGGATATTTCTACCAAAAACAAACACCTACAAGAGAACACAAATGACAGTCAAAAAACAGCATACAGACCATTAAAACTAAACAGCACCAACACAGGCCAAGGGCACTTACCTGCTCCAAAAAAAAGAAAGACTTGGTGTTCAGTAGCACACCCAGAAAATAAATGAAACCAGGGATATTTCTCCCAAAAGCAAACACCTACAAGAGAACACAAATGACAGTCAAAAAACAGCATACAGACCATTAAAACTAAACAGGCACCAACACAGGCCAAGGGCACTTACCTGCTCCAAAAAAAAGAAAGACTTGGTGTTCAGTAGCACACCCAGAAAATAAATGAAACCAGGGATATTTCTACCAAAAACAAACACCTACAAGAGAACACAAATGACAGTCAAAAAACAGCATACAGACCATTAAAACTAAACAGGCACCAACACAGGCCAAGGGCACTTACCTGCTCCAAAAAAAAGAAAGACTTGGTGTTCAGTAGCACACCCAGAAAATAAATGAAACCAGGGATATTTCTACCAAAAACAAACACCTACAAGAGAACACAAATGACAGTCAAAAAACAGCATACAGACCATTAAAACTAAACAGCACCAACACAGGCCAAGGGCACTTACCTGCTCCAAAAAAAAGAAAGACTTGGTGTTCAGTAGCACACCCAGAAAATAAATGAAACCAGGGATATTTCTACCAAAAACAAACACCTACAAGAGAACACAAATGACAGTCAAAAAACAGCATACAGACCATTAAAACTAAACAGGCACCAACACAGGCCAAGGGCACTTACCTCCTCCAAAAAAAAGAAAGACTTGGTGTTCAGTAGCACACCCAGAAAATAAATGAAACCAGGGATATTTCTCCCAAAAGCAAACACCTACAAGAGAACACAAATGACAGTCAAAACAAAGAAGCACAGGTTTATTTTCACAAATGGACTAGCAAAATAGTTATGTTTTAAAAATATTTAAAACCTAAAAAATTAAAATTAAAATTTTGACAAAACTCCAAAAAAACAACAACCAAGAATACTCACAAACGAAAAAACGCATAACAAATGCAACACTGTCTAGATTCAAAATGCAAACAAAATGACAAAGGTATGCTAGACAATTACTCACTCTGCAAATTCCACAAGCACCTTCACGCACAAGCCAACAAACAACTGAAACTCCAAACTACCTACACTCACAGCGTGCAAAGTAGGCCCTTAAATAAGCAGTGCAATCATTAACCAGAATAACAGTGTACAGCTGTGTGAATTAACGATTCGCACGTAGGTATATAAGCACACACCTGGCCGTACACACTTCATCACAAACATGGCTTCTCGTGAGCAAATCGCAGCAGAGATGGACCGCATTGCAGAGCAGGAGATGGCATTGCGCAAAAGACGCATAGATTGCCAACGCCGCATGCTGGAATACGCCTCTGCGGATGTTGAAGAGGCAGGACCTAGTACTCTGCAAATGTCTGCTTCTGAACCACAACAATTGACTGGGGATACTCTGCCACACACACAAAGTGACCAAACTGAGGGAGAATTGGCTTTAGCCACACAAACACAACAGACAGAAGCTGCTAGTGAGGAGGAAGATGGTGATGAACAACAAGAAACCTCACAGGCTACCTCCAGACGGAAGAAAAGACAGCCTGCATTCACTAAGAGGGAGTTGCGTGTCTTGGTCACGCAGGCCATGTCCAAAATCCATAGAGGGCCAAAAAACATGGGGGCTGCTTCAAAAGAACGAATCTGGAGAGACATCACAAAATCTGTGAATGAAGTTGGCTCTGTC
Organism: Pseudophryne corroboree; assembly: GCF_028390025.1. Lineage (NCBI taxonomy): Eukaryota > Metazoa > Chordata > Amphibia > Anura > Myobatrachidae > Pseudophryne > Pseudophryne corroboree. Next base: position 801,935,539 of record NC_086447.1, read on the forward strand.
GTCAGAACATCACAGGAAGTGAGACGACGGTAAGTGCATATTGACAGTCCTTTTTGTGTGCTAAGTTGACTAAAAAATGTAGTTACATGTGATGTTATGTCTAGCAAACACAAGCAGAACACGTGTCCTATATATTAGCTTAGACAAATAATAAGACTCTACTTTGTCCCTCTTTCACAATACATATGTAGGTGGGCCGACTTCAAATCCCGCCTGAAGGCAAAGAGGGCTGCGGAGTGGAATGCCTCAAGGGCTACAGGTGGAGGAGCACCTGTCGCTGTGGAGTATACTGACTTGGAGGAGATGGCGATGCCCTGTGTCAGTTATGAGGAGGGCCAAGGGGTGTCTCATATGGACACGGACCTGCCTGAGATCCTGACGGGACATGACTTTTGGAAGGTAAGTTTACACATTTAGTTGTCTGTAATTTTGACAGTATTTATAATAATAAACTAATTTTGTATCCTACTTTTTTCCCACACATTCTTCTATTTGCTTGCCACAAAACACAGCACAGGGGGGTGATCCGTTTGAGTCACAGGACGGTTATGTGGTTGAGGCTGAGGTGGAGGGACCTAGTGAGTCTGCCAGTGTGGGCCCACAAATCCCACCTCTGCAGGTTCCTACTGGCCCCCCCACCCAACCCTCTGCTATCCCGGAGATCCTGCTTGAAATCGCTAGGTATGGTGAGAGCCTAAATCGGTTTCAAGACGGGGTCATCCGGGAGGTAAGCCAGATAGCTGTCCGGCTCACTGAGCACCGAACCTGTGTTGAGCAAGGTGTTGCTCAACTCTGCCAAGGTCTGGCAGAGATCAGGCAGGGCCAAGAACAACTTGCCTCCTCATTCCAAACCCTTGCAAATAACATCTTGCAAGGGCTCCAGGCCATCGCTGTCTCCCTTGCCCACAGTGGCAGAGAGCCACCCACATCGGCTCCCTCCCCTGCCCCTGCCCAGGAAGAACAGCCCACTGGGCAGGCCCAATGAAGGTCGCTCCGCAGACCTTCCAAAGAAGAACAGCCTCAGGCGGGGAGAAAAAGAAGAAAATGATGTCTCTCCAGATGGGCAGCACCCATGTTTTTGATGTTGCCTCTCTGTATTTTTGGAGTTGGCTTGTGTGACCAGAATGGATAACTCCCTCTTAGTGAAATGTATTTTTTCTGTTTGGATGTATTGTAGCCTGTGAGTTTATGTGTATAAACACCAGAGCCATCTTCCTCTTACTAGTGTGCTATGTATTGTTGTGTTTGTGTGGTGGATCCTAATTCTTTCTCATTTGGTTGAAAATGTGTGTGTGGCAGGGTGTGTCATGTTTTATTTATGCTTTAAATATATACTTTTGCCAGAAGCAGACTTTTGCAGAGTACTGAGTTCTGCTATCTAATGATTGTCAGTGCCATCTGCTTGCTGCTTGGTCCATCTCTGCCTGTGCGACTCATGTGGAGCCATGTTTAAATGTTGTCCAAAAATTATATAGTAATAAAAAAATTATTACAAAAATTTGAGCAGTTTCTTCCAGGTAATGCAGTTCCAGAAAGATTAGGTCAGCATATAGACACTTGTAGACCAATCTGCTAATTCTCCTTAAAAATTGAAAAAAACAAAAAAAAAAGGTATGCTTTGCACCACACTTTAATGTCCATATTAAGTAAACAGACACGACGCTTTTTATAAATATCTAGGGTCAACAGGACATCATTTCAAACATTGTCAGATATTATAATCAAATATTATTGTGACTTTTAAGGCTAAATTAAAGTGTATGCTGCATTATGTTGGTGTTGGTTTATTTTTAAACAATTATGCAGATTTCAAACACTTTCGCAAAAATTTTCATTTGCTTGTATTTGGGAGTCTTACACACATTAAAACAAGTTTTAAAAAGGCTTACACAACAATTTCCAAAAAAACAAAAACCCTTATTTGGCAGTGTGTGAGATTTCTATGTGAGTAGACTAAACATGTAATGTGTGTTCAGACAATTGCTGGTTGGTAACTTTCATCTGCTCATTAATTAACAAGTAATTGGACATCAGATGAATGTGATATCCAATTAACTGCTAATTACTGCATACACACTTGTACCAGTACTTCGCAAATGTAGAGTAACTGCAGACCTACTCTGCTGCTGCGTGAATGTTGCTACGGTTTCCTATGTTAGTTTTAACAGCGACAATGTTTATTTGCTAAAAACACGCCCATTGCGAGTTGCATACTCCCACAATGTACGCCCACTTTCACGCCCATGTCGGAGCATTGCGAAGTCGCGCCTCCGCAACGCCCACGCCACTCCTCGTTTTCGGTTGCCAGTTACGGCTTTTTTTTTTTAAAGTAATTTTGCACAGTTGTCGTACGTATGTACTCGCGCATGCGTAATCACGCATTTGCGCATGCGCAGATACTTACATTTCGTAAATTTGCGATGCGATGACTCTTAGCGAACAACTCGGAATGAGGGCCAATGTTTTTTTTTTTATAAAAATGATTCTTACCTTCATTTTAAGTTGGTGATGTCCGTTCATGTGGCAGCTGAAGCCCTCCCACCCCAACCCACGGAACCACTCCCACCCCAACCACTGCAAGCCCTCCAACCGCAACCGGCTCCTCATCATCCAAGGCAACGGAGGCGTGCTAGGCCACCAATTTTCCGTACCCGTGTCCTCCTTTTTGGGATGCCTGATGATGTGGTTTTGCGCAGATACAGGCTGCCACCTTATCTAATCCTAGACACTCTCTCCATAATAGAGAGTGATCTAGAACAATCCATTAGGTATCCTACAGCAATACCAGCATTGACACAATTCCTTGCTGTTTTACATTTTGTGGCCACTGGTTCATACCAGCATGTTGTGGGCGATCTGGTTGGCATGTCGCAGGGCCAGTTCAGTAAGGTCCTGCGGCGTGTCAGCCAGGCTTTTATTAAGCGCGTTAAGCAATTTATTGCTATGCCTTTGGATGTTGGGGCCCTAGATGTGGTGAAGCGGCAATTTGAGGAAGGTGGTAGTTGCTTCCCACATGTTATTGGGGTTGTGGATGGCACACATGTAGCTATTGTACCACCAAGACATAATGAAGAAATTTATAGAAACAGGAAACTGTTTCATTCTCTGAATGTAATGGTTGTTTGTGGGCCATCCCTCCAGATCCTGTCCCTGAATGCTAAGTTCCCGGGGAACTCCCATGATGCCCATGTCATTAGACAATCAGGGATATGGCACAGATTAAGATCGATGGAAGGACAAGACATGTGGTTATTGGGTGAGTGTTTTTATTTATTTACTTACAATAATATTTTTTCAATTTACATTCTAATTATTTTCTTTTCTTCTCATCAAACAGGAGACCGTGGATATCCTTGCACCCCCTGGCTCATGACTCCTTACAGTAAGCCCAGGCCAGGACCACAGACGGCATTTAACTCCGCGCTTACTGCCACTAGACAGCTGGTGGAGCGCACGATTGGTGTCCTTAAAGGGCGCTTTCGTGTGCTCCACCACACTGGTGGCGACATCATGTATTCGCCGGAGATGGTAAGTAAAATTGTGGTCCTGTGTGGAATTCTACATAACATCGCTGTAAGGAGTCGCGTTGAGCTTCCTCACACAAAGGAATTGCCAGATGAGGAGCCAGGGGTTGGGCGGAGAGTCGGTGGGGGGGAGTGTTTTCCGGAGGGGAAACGAAGTAAGGGCACGCATTGTTTGGGAATATTTCAGGTATAGTGTTTTTTATCAAATTAAAAATATATAACACAAAGTCACTGTATGTTTATGTTCATTTTGCTCTGATGTCATTTAGGTAGCTTTTGAAAGTTCATTGTGTAATTGTTTTGGTGTGTGTGAACATATTATTAGTTGTTTCTGTAAATATTCAAACATGTTAACCTTACAATGTTTTTTTTTATTTTAAAATATTTTTCCGTTGTTAAAATGTTTTTGTTTTTTTTATACTAATCCTGTTTTCAAAACCAAATACACAACATATGATACTAAATGTGGTAAACTTTCTGACTGTGCAGCTGATTGTTCCTCCAAAATGTGGTGAGTACACAGATTGTCACAAATATTTTAGTAAAAATGTGTGTGTGTGTGTGTGTGTGTGTGTGTGTGTGTGTGTGTGTGTGTGTGTGTGTGTGTGTGTGTGTGTGGAATTGTGAGGGTAGGTTCTTTTATTATCATGTTCTTCCGCGACTGCGAATTTCCGCTTTCGCTAAATAACCCCTCTGCTCTTCACAGCACTGCAGACAGCAATAAAGTTTATTCAATGCACACATCAATAAAGTTAATTTAGATGACAGCACTGATTTTACACCAATCACATGCCAACACACACTATAAATATATGCCCATACATGGAAAACGCCATTGCCATGATGCATGCTGAACCGTTCACACGGCGTGAGCTCCGCGTCCTGGTGGCAGTGATGGACCGCCGCGTAGGGCGCGTAGGGCGCTTTATCCCAAATCGGGTAAAGCGCGAGGCCTACGCGGAGGTCCGCCGCTTGTTAAGAAGCCGCATCCGCAGCCGGAGGACCATTATCCAGCTGGAGAGGCGCTGGAACGACCTGCGAAGGCGTACGCCAGACTTGTTGGCAGAGCTACGCCAATAGATCCGGACCCTACGTGGGCGCAGTAAGTAACATTTCGGCACATGACGGATTTTACGCATAACCTTTGCATACTTTCACTAAGTGAGAGTGTGAAAATTTGCACACTTACAATAAGCATGAGTGTGTGTGGGTTGGGCAAGCAGTACTGCGTACCTCCCAACATGACCCTCTCCAGGAGGGACAGAATACTCTGCTTCTGGACTTGTCACTTAATTTAGTGAATAAAGGTGTTTCAGCACAGATAATGGCAATCATACATTAAGAGGGAAGTGACGGAGCACAACATTCTGTCCCTCCTGGAGAGGGTCATGTTGGGAGGTATGGTACTGACTGTATGTTGTTGGGCATAATTACTACACAGGCTCACAGCTGAACACAATAACCTGCTCAGTGGTTTATTTTAAAAAATGTTGGTGGTTTTGAGAACTGTTGATGTTGGCTATAACAAACATTCAGATTCTATATATTATCGGATAGAAGGTGCTTAAAGTTTAATTATATTATGATTGGTTGCTAAGGACAACATCACCAGTATAAACATTTTAATAACTTAGTAATGTTACCCCTGTCTCTTTAACATGGTACAGAACAGAGTAATATGAATATGCGGATGTTCTAAATGTATATGTTAAAACCTAAAAATTACATATGTCATTCTAGGGCGAGCACAACGGCAAGGTGCTGCTGCTGGTGCAGGGAGGCCACAACAGGCACATCAACAAACACCATCCCCTTCTGGCTCCCCCTCCACCTCTCCTGCCCAATCCCCCTCTCCAGCCACCTCACCCTCTCCAGCCACCTCACCCTCTCCAGCCCAATCCCCCTCTCCTGCCCAATCCCCCTCTCCTGCCCAATCCCCCTCTCCAGCCCAATCCCCCTCTCCTGCCCAATCCCCCTCTCCTGCCCAATCCCCCTCTCCTGCCCAATCCCCCTCTCCAGTCCAATCCCCCTCTCCTGCCCAATCCCCCTCTCCTGCCACCTCACCCTCTCCAGCCACTTCAGCCTCATTTTACCACTCCCCCTCTCCAGCCCAAGCCCACTCTCTTTCCCAATTCCCCTCTCCAGACCACACCCCCTCTCCAGCCCAATCCGACTCTCTTTCCAAATTCCCCTCTCTGCCCCCCTCCCCCTCTGTGTCACAAAAAAGCACACCACCACCCTCACCCTATCATTCCCAAACACCCTCTGTAAGTACCTCCCCCTTCCATCCTCTCACCCAATTGGACCCTCCTTCCCCCATCCTGCCTCCTTCCCCCAGCCAGCCCCCATCCCCCATCCAGCCAACCTCACCCATCCAGCCTCCATCCCCCAGCCAGCCCCCATCCCCCATCCAGCCAACCTCACCCATCCAGCCTCCATCCCCCAGCCAGCCCACATCCCCCATCCAGCCAACCTCACCCATCCAGCCTCCATCCCCCAGCCAGCCCCCATCCAGCCAACCTCACCCATCCAGCCTCCATCCCCCAGTCAGCCAACGTCGCCTACAGAATGGGTAGCAGAGGCCCCGGAGCCACTAGAGGGAGGTGGCCAAGTGGCAGAGGAGAGTAAGTTCGCACACATTCCTTATTTTTAATTTTTAAAAATACAAAACACATTCAAATAAATGCAGTGTTGTACTGTGGCCAATCTTTTGACAAGGTTAAATGCTTGTCTTCTTCAGCATGGTATGGATGATGCATTCACATTTGTGTGCGGGACATTATATGTACAGTGTCTACATCTGGTTGCTAATCACTATGTCGACAGGTTTGCCTGCACAACAAGGTTTGTATGTGAAACATTATATGCAACACATTTAGACCTGAGTGTTCATTTTTGTGTGGTTTTACTTTTACAATTGAGCTTGGGTATTGCAATATTTTCCGTAAAAAGTCGCAGGAGTCACTTTGTTAGCCAGCCTAACGACACAATGATTTGTGTTGTGAAAGTTACACTCCCAAAATGCTTATTTGCTTTTTCTAAACCTGTTTGACCTTATTTATTTAGTAAGGCAGGCTTTCAGGGAGTGTGGGCATGCTAGGATATGTTGTCCTTCTGAAGATGTTGATATGCAGTGTGATGATGCAGGGCAAAACAGCACAAAAGGCAAGTCTGCTTCACTACAAATGTGAATGAAGACCAGTATGGGGTTACATGTACTAATTTGGGGGTGTGATTCAAGATTGGATGTTGAACATAGCAACCAAACAAAAACAAAGTTTCAGTTATTTCCCACCTTCTAGAAGAGAAGTAGAATGTGTTTGGTTGCTATGGACAACATCACACCCTAAATAGAACTCCCATCTTAGTAAATGTACATCATGGTGTGGTAGACTTTTACACATTGAAATTTTGCAAGGACAAACATTGCTGAGTATGCATGTGTGTTGGTATGCTACTGTTTTGTCATTTATACATCCATGATGTATATCATTTGATATGAAAGTGTGCTTTTTGGAATTGTGATGTAATAGGTAATGTGAGTTTTGTTTTAATTTGCATTTTGACTCTGCATTTCAGATGGTGCCATTGGAGATCCCACAAGCCTGACAGGCATCGTTGGCCGGATGCAGGCACATTTGGAGGCCATGTTGGCCGAAGTAAATCATTTGGCAAATTTAATTAAAAAATAAAATAAAAAAAAATATGTTTATAAAAAGCTTTAAACAAAAAATATTCCAAAAATAAAAAAAAATAATTTACTGTTATGCGCTTGTGATGTTTTTAATGCCAAAATATTAAAGCATATTGCAAAGCAGAAATTGGTTACCTAACAAAAAAAACACAAACAAATTACGAGTTTAAGTCTTATTTATTACATACAAATTAGGTTACTTAGTAGCTTATTTTTAAAATAAACATGTAAACACATACATTCACACACTAAACATCCACACCAAATTATGCTATTTACATTTATGTCAGGCACAGTTTACACATCTCTTGCACTTCTTAAAAAACAAACATGGTAATGTCCAATTATGCCTACAAAGTGTTCTTGAGGTATTCTTTGCAGACTTAATTGGTCATGCACACAATCAATTATTACACTAATTGGATTTATAATTGAGGGACGCTTGCTGAGTTTGAATTGCAAGGTGTCATCTAAATTAAGAAAAAAAAACCATTGCTGTGCGTTTGTTTGCACAAACCTTAGCACATGTAAGAGGAATGCGTAAATCTACGATGAGATCGTTTTTTTACGATGGGGAGTGTGCGTATGCGATGGATTCGCATTAATGCGCTGTGATTTGGCATACGCCTACTTTGTGTAGTACTGCGTACGAAATAGCAAATGTACGTTGGGGGCGGATGTTCGCAGTTTTACAACATAATCGCAACTTTGCGAATATGTTGTGCGAACGAAAAACATAGCGAACAACTCGGAATGACCACCACTGTTCAAACAGAGAAATATCAATTCACAGATGCGTTTTAAACATCAACCAGCTGATGTGTTTTTCAAATTACAGCTAAAAGTGTCTAGTGAAAGTAATCCAACGTATGTGTAATTCTCTGTCTAAAGCAGTTCAGACATATTTTGTGTATTATACCTTGTGGACACACCATGTATCAAGCGAAATATTAAACTGTCGACACGCTTTAGAGGTTAATTATGTTGGTGGTCATTCCGAGTTGTTCGCTCGTTATTTTTTTCCACAATGGAGCGATTAGTCGCTAAAGCGCATGCGCAATGTCCGCAGTGCGACTGCGCCAAGTAAATTTGCTATTAAGTTAGGTATTTTACTCACGGCATTACGAGGTTTTTTTCTTCGTTCTGGTGATCGTAGTGTGATTGACAGGAAGTGGGTGTTTCTGGGCGGAAACTGGCCGTTTTATGGGAGTGTGCGAAAAAACGCTGCCGTTTCTGGGAAAAACACGGGAGTGTCTGAAGAAACGGAGGAGTGTCTGGGTGAACGCTGGGTGTGTTTGTGACGTCAAACCAGGAACGAAACTGACTGAACTGATCGCAGTGGCAGAGTAAGTCTCGAGCTACTCAGAAACTGCTAAGAACTGTCTATTCGCAAATCTGCTAATCTTTCGTTCGCAAATCTACTATGCTAAGATTCACTCCCAGTAGGCGGCGGCTTAGCGTGTGCAAAGCTGCTAAAAGCAGCTTGCGAGCGAACAACTCGGAATGAGGGCCATTATTACTTATGTGTAAGATCAAGCAGTCTAATTTGATGTGCAATTTTCTGCTAACACTGGCAAGGACGGTCTAATCATGTCTGTCATACCCCTTTCACATCGCACTAAAAATAAGAATTTACTTACCGATAATTCTATTTCTCATAGTCCGTAGTGGATGCTGGGAACTCCGAAAGGACCATGGGGAATAGCGGCTCCGCAGGAGACTGGGCACAAAAGTAAAAGCTTTAGGACTAGCTGGTGTGCACTGGCTCCTCCCCCTATGACCCTCCTCCAAGCCTCAGTTAGGATACTGTGCCCGGACGAGCGTACACAATAAGGAAGGATTTTGAATCCCGGGTAAGACTCATACCAGCCACACCAATCACACCGTACAACCTGTGATCTGAACCCAGTTAACAGCATGATAACAGAGGAGCCTCTGAAAAGATGGCTCACAACAATAATAACCCGATTTTTGTAACTATGTACAAGTATTGCAGACAATCCGCACTTGGGATGGGCGCCCAGCATCCACTACGGACTATGAGAAATAGAATTATCGGTAAGTAAATTCTTATTTTCTCTGACGTCCTAGTGGATGCTGGGAACTCCGAAAGGACCATGGGGATTATACCAAAGCTCCCAAACGGGCGGGAGAGTGCGGATGACTCTGCAGCACCAAATGAGAGAACTCCAGGTCCTCCTCAGCCAGGGTATCAATTTTGTAGAATTTTACAAACGTATTTGCTCCTGACCAAGTAGCTGCTCGGCAAAGTTGTAAAGCCGAGACCCCCCGGGCAGCCGCCCAAGATGAGCCCATCTTCCTTGTGGAGTGGGCATTTACAGATTTTTGGCTGTGGCAGGCCTGCCACAGAATGTGCAAGCTGAATTGTACTACAAATCCAACGAGCAATAGTCTGCTTAGAAGCAGGAGCACTCAGCTTGTTGGGTGCATACAGGATAAACAGCGAGTCAGATTTTCTGACTCCAGCCGTCCTGGAAACATATATTTTCAGGGCCCTGACAACGTCTAGCAACTTGGAGTCCTCCAAGTCCCTAGTAGCCGCAGGCACCACAATAGGTTGGTTCAGGTGAAACGCTGAAACCACCTTAGGGAGAAACTGAGGACGAGTACTCAATTCCGCCCTGTCCGAATGGAAAATCAGATAAGGGCTTTTACAGGATAAAGCCGCCAATTCTGACACGCGCCTGGCCCAGGCCAGGGCCAACAGCATGACCACTTTCCATGTGAGATATTTTAACTCCACAGATTTAAGTGGTTCAAACCAATGTGACTTTTTGGAACCCAAAAACTACATTGAGATCCCAAGGTGCCACTGGAGGCACAAAAGGAGGCTGTATATGCAGTACCCCTTTTACAACGTCTGAACTTCAGGGACTGAAGCTAGTTCTTTTTGGAAGAAAATTGACAGGGCCGAAATTTGAACCTTAATGGACCCCAATTTCAGGCCCATAGACACTCCTGTTTGCAGGAAATGTAGGAATCGACCCAGTTGAATTTCCTCCGTCGGGCCTTACTGGCCTCGCACCACGCAACATATTTTTGCCAAATGCGGTGATAATGTTTTGCGGTTACATCCTTCCTGGCTTTGATCAGGATAGGCATGACTTCATCCGGAATGCCTTTTTTCCTTCAGGATCCGGCGTTCAACCGCCATGCCGTCAAACGCAGTCGCGGTAAGTCTTGGAACAGACAGGGTCCTTGCTGAAGCAGGTCCCTTCTTAGAGGTAGAGGCCATGGATCCTCCGTGAGCATCTTTTGAAGTTCCGGTTACCAAGTCCTTCTTGGCCAATCCGGAGCCACGAATATAGTGCTTACTCCTCTCCATCTTATCGATCTCAGTACCTTGGGTATGAGAGGCAGATGAGGGAACACATACACTGACTGGTACACCCACGGTGTTACCAGAGCGTCTACAGCTATTGCCTGAGGGTCCCTTGACCTGGCGCAATACCTGTCGAGTTTTTCCCAACGGTTTATAATCATGTGGAAGACTTCTGGGTGAAGTCCCCACTCTCCCGGGTGGAGGTCGTGTCTGCTGAGGAAGTCTGCTTCCTAGTTGTCCACTCCCGGAATTGCTGACAGTGCTATCACATGATTTTCCGCCCAGCGAAGAATCCTTGCAGCTTCTGCTATTGCCCTCCTGCTTCTTGTGCCACCCTGTCTGTTTACGTGGGTGACTGCCGTGAAGTTGTCCGACTGGATCAACACCGGCTGACCTTGAAGCAGAGGTCTTGCTAAGCTTAGAGCATTGTAAATGGCCCTTAGCTTCAGGATATTTATGTGAAGTGATGTCTCCAGGCTTGACCATAAGCCCTGGAAATTCCTTCCCTGTGTGACTGCTCCCCAGCCTCGCAGGCTGGCATCCGTGGTCACCAGGACCCAGTCCTGAATGCCGAATCTGCGGCCCTCTAGAAGATGAGCACTCTGCAACCACCACAGGAGGGACACCCTTGTTCTTGGTGACAGGGTTATCCGCTGATGCATCTGAAGATGCGACCCGGACCATTTGTCCAGCAGGTCCCACTGTAAAGTTCTTGCGTGGAATCTGCCGAATGGGATTGCTTCGTAGGAAGCCACCATTTTACCCAGAACCCTTGTGCATTGATGCACTGAGACTTGGCTCGGTTTTAGGAGGTTCCTGACTAGCTCGGATAACTCCCTGGCTTTCTCCTCCGGGAGAAACACCTTTTTCTGGACTGTGTCCAGGATCATCCCTAGGAACAGAAGACGAGTCGTCGGAACCAGCTGCGATTTTGGAATATTGAGAATCCAATCGTGCTGCCGCAACACTACCTGAGATAGTGCTACACCGACCTCCAACTGTTCCCTGGATCTTACCCTTATCAGGGAATCGTCCAAGTAAGGGATAACTAAAATTCCCTTCCTTCGAAGGAATATCATCATTTCGGCCATTACCTTGGTAAAGACCCGGGGTGCCGTGGACCATCCATACGGCAGCGTCTGAACTGATAGTGACAGTTCTGTACCATAAACCTGAGGTACCCTTGGTGAGAAGGGTAAATTTGGACATGAAGGTAAGCATCCTTGATGTCCCGAGACATCATGTAGTCCCCTTCTTCCAGGTTCGCAATCACTGCTCTGAGTGACTCAATCTTGAATTTGAACCTCTGTATGTAAGTGTTCAAAGATTTTAGATTTAGAATCGGTCTCACCGAGCCGTCCGGCTTCGGTACCACAACAGTGTGGAATAATACCCTGTTCCCTGTTGCAGGAGGGGTACCTTGATTATCACCTGCTGGGAATACAGCTTGTGAATGGCTTCCAAAACTGTCTCCCTGTCAGAAGGAGACATCGGTAAAGCCGACTTTAGGAAACGGCGAGGGGGAGACGTCTCGAATTCCAATTTGTACCCCTGAGATATCACCTGAAGGATCCAGGGGTCTACTTGCGAGTGAGCCCACTGCGCGCTGAAATTCATTGAGACGGGCCCCCCACCGTGCCTGATTCTGCTTGTAAAGCCCCAGCGTCATACTGAGGGCTTGGCAGAGGCGGGAGAGGGTTTCTGTTCCTGGGAACTGGCTGATTTCTGCAGCCTTTTTCCTCTCCCTCTGTCACGGGGAAGAAATGAGGAACCTTTTGCCCGCTTGTCCACGAAAAGACTGCGCCTGATAATACGGCGTCTTCTCATGTTGAGAGGCGACCTGGGGTACAAACGTGGATTTCCCAGCTGTTGCCGTGGCCACCAGGTCTGAAAGACCGACCCCAAATAACTCCTCCCCTTAATAAGGCAATACTTCCAAATGCCGTTTGAAATCCGCATCACCTGACCACTGTCGTGTCCATAACCCTCTACTGGTAGAAATGGACAACGCACTTAGACTTGATGCCAGTCGGCAAATATTCCGCTGTGCATCACGCATATATAGAAATGCATCTTTTAAATGCTCTATAGGCAAAAATATACTGTCCCTATCTAGGGTATCAATATTTTCAGTCAGGGAATCCGACCACGCCAACCCAGCACTGCACATCCAGGCTGAGGCGATTGCTGGTCGCAGTATAACACCAGTATGTGTGTAAATACATTTTAGGATACCCTCCTGCTTTCTAACAGCAGGATCCTTAAGGGCGGCCATCTCAGGAGAGGGTAGAGCCCTTACAAGCGTGTGAGCGCTTTATCCACCCTAGGGGGTGTTTCCCAACGCACCCTAACCTCTGGCGGGAAAGGATATAATGCCAATAACATTTTAGAAATTATCAGTTGTTATCGGGGGAAACCCACGCATCATCACACACCTCATTTAATTTCTCAGATTTAGGAAAACTACAGGTAGTTTTTCCTTACCGAACATAATACCCCTTTTTGGTGGTACTCGTATTATCAGAAATGTGTAAAACATTTTTCATTGCCTCAATCATGTAACGTGTGGCCCTATTGGAAGTCACATTTGTCTCTTCACCGTCGACACTGGAGTCAGTATCCGTGTCGGCGTCTATATCTGCCATCTGAGGTAACGGGCGCTTTAGAGCCCCTGACGGCCTATGAGACGTCTGGACAGGCACAAGCTGAGTAGCCGGCTGTCTCATGTCAACCACTGTCTTTTATACAGAGCTGACACTGTCACGTAATTCCTTCCAACAGTTCATCCACTCAGGTGTCGACCCCCTAGGGGGTGACATCACTATTACAGGCAATCTTCTCCGTCTCCACATCATTTTTCTCCTCATACATGTCGACACAAACGTACCGACATACAGCACACACAAGGAATGCTCTGATAGAGGACAGGACCCCACTAGCCCTTTGGGGAGACACAGGGAGAGTTTGCCAGCACACACCAGAGCGCTACATATATACAGGGATAACCTTATATAAGTGTTTTTCCCCTTATAGCTGCTGTATCTTTAATACTGCACGTAATTAGTGCCCCCCCTCTCTTTTAACCCTTTCTGTAGTGTAGTGACTGCAGGGGAGAGCCAGGGAGCTTCCCTCCAACGGAGCTGTGAGGGAAAATGGCGCCAGTGTGCTGAGGAGATAGGCTCCGCCCCCTTATCGGCGGCCTTATCTCCCGTTTTTCTATGTATTCTGGCAGGGGTTAAATGCATCCATATAGCCCAGGAGCTATATGTGATGTATTTTTTGCCATCTAAGGTATTTTTATTGCGTCTCAGGGCGCCCCCCCCCCAGTGCCCTGCACCCTCAGTGACCGGAGTGTGAAGTGTGCTGAGAGCAATGGCGCACAGCTGCGGTGCTGTGCACTACCTTATTGAAGACAGGACGTCTTCTGCCGCCGATTTTCCGGACCTCTTCTGGCTCTTTAAGGGGGACGGCGGCGCGGCTCTGGGACCCATCCATGGCTGGGCCTGTGATCGTCCCTCTGGAGCTAATGTCCAGTAGCCTAAGAAGCCCAATCCACTCTGCACGCAGGTGAGTTCGCTTCTTCTCCCCTTAGTCCCTCGATGCAGTGAGCCTGTTGCCAGCAGGACTCACTGAAAATAAAAAACCTAATTTAAACTTTTACTCTAAGCAGCTCAGGAGAGCCACCTAGATTGCACCCTTCTCGTTCGGGCACAAAAATCTAACTGAGGCTTGGAGGAGGGTCATAGGGGGAGGAGCCAGTGCACACCAGCTAGTCCTAAAGCTTTTACTTTTGTGCCCAGTCTCCTGCGGAGCCGCTATTCCCCATGGTCCTTTCAGAGTTCCCAGCATCCACTAGGACGTCAGAGAAAACCCGGTATCGACACGGCATATTGCCGTGTCGAAACGGGTCCGTGTGCGATGTGAAAGGTCCTTTGGTGAATTAGCGGGTCGTCTGACCCGGTAATTCAACCCGGTAAAAAAGAAGGGTTATTACCGGGTTGATTACCGGGTCAGGCGCAGTGTGAATGGGAGCCGTTCCGATGCGATACGGCTCCCATTCACAGTATAGGCAGAGGCGGCGCAGGAGATGAGCTCATCTCCCGGCGCCGCCTCCACCCCCGCCCCTGCTGCTGCTGCGCCCACCGCTGCTATGGCAACCGACCCGGTATATTGCCGGGTCGGAAAGCCAGCAACGGAGCGCAAATGCAGGATCCCACCCGGTAAGTACACGTTTCTCTTAAAGCAGCATAAGCTTATTGAAGGCAGTGAGTCCAGGATCACAAAAGTTGTTACATATGGAAACAAGGTAGTAAAAAGACACAATTTTGATACACATGTTTATTGTTACATTAGCATCTAGTGCAAAATTCAGCAGAGTTGGAATGCAGTATCCACAGGGGGATCATAGATAAATACACACAGCCATGTTTAGTAGGCAGTTTGAAGCCGAGTATGAATTAAATCATGATGGTCACAGGGATATATGCAGCCATGAAATGTGAGATGTGCTGTTATTAATTGTACAGATCACTAATTACTGGCTATGATTCATAAAAACTTTATTTAATTTATAACTTGTTGTTATCACATTAGATAAGTTTGTAATTTATTTTATCACTTTAAATAAGTTTGTAATATATTCACCACACATAATTAATTTTTCCAATTTAGGATATTGTTATCTGCGATAGGGGGTGCAATAAAGTGAATGCACAGATTTGGCATGTACACATAGGTACTGCCTCTTGAATTACCCCATTTATTTTATGGCAGTATAATAAAGGTTATGTATTAACTTATTAAAATCATGTCAAATTCATTTACATAAAAAAAAAAAATTCTTAAAAGAGTGCTCCATAAAAGCAATCTACTTTGTGTGTTGTTTCTTTGCAACAGGTATTTGAGATACATACCAGCTCACACCTCAAACACGCCGTACAACATGGCATTCAACAACAACGCATGCAACGGCATGACCAACAACAGTCACAGATTGACTGAACTTAACGCAACATGAGCGTAACTATAACCAAACTGCAGATACAGCCCACACTGGGACGGGTGCCCAGCATCCTCTACGGACTAAGAGAAAAGGATTTACCGGTAGGTATTAAAATCCTATTTTCTCATACGTCCTAGAGGATGCTGGGGATGCTTCAAGAACCATGGGGTTTATACCAAAGCTCTAGAACGGGCGGGAGAGTGCGGATGACTCTGCAGCACCGATTGACCAAACAAGAGGTCCTTCTCAGCCAAGGTATCAAACTTGTAAAACTTTGCAAAGGTGTTTGATCCCGACCAAGTAGCAGCTCGGCAAAGTTGTAACGCCGAGACCCCTCGGGCAGCCGCCCAGGATGAGCCCACCTTTCTGGTAGAATGGGCTTTCACCCATTTCGGTAACGGCAATCCTGCCGTAGAATGAGCCTGCTAAATCCTATTACAAATCCAGCGCGCAATAGTCTGCTTAGAAGCAGGAGCCCCAATCTTGTTGGGAGCCCACAGGACAAACAGAGCCT
Organism: Pseudophryne corroboree; assembly: GCF_028390025.1. Lineage (NCBI taxonomy): Eukaryota > Metazoa > Chordata > Amphibia > Anura > Myobatrachidae > Pseudophryne > Pseudophryne corroboree. The sequence goes on from NC_086447.1 coordinate 801,951,616, forward strand.
CTGTTTTCCTAATCTGAGCCGTACTGGCGACATAGATCTTCAAAGCTCTGACCACATCGAGAGACTTTGATTCCGCCAAGGTGTCAGTAGCCACTGGCACCACAATAGGCTGGTTCACGTGAAATGATGAAACCACTTTTGGCAGAAATTGCTGCCGAGTTCTCAACTCCGCTCTATCAGCATGGAAGATTAAATAGGGGCTTTTGTGAGACAAAGCCGCCAACTCAGACATCCGCCTTGTGGACGCCAAGGCCAACAACATGACTATTTTCCACGTAAGGAATTTTAACTCAACCTTGCGCAAAGGTTCAAACCAATGCGATTGCAGGAACTGTAACACCACATTAAGATCCCATGGTGCCACAGGAGGCACAAATGGAGGTTGGATGTGTAGCACACCTTTTCACGAAGGTCTGAACTTCTGGAAGGTTGGCCAATTCTTTCTGAAAAAAGATCGACAAGGCCGAAATCTGTACTTTAATGGAGCCTAACTTTAGGCCCGCATCTACACTTGCGTGCAAAAAATGGAGCAAACGCCCTAGGTGAAATTCTTCCATAGGAGCATTCTTGGATTCACACCAAGACACATATTTTCTCCAAATACGGTGGTAATGCTTTGCCGTTACTTCTTTTCTAGCCTGAAGAAGTGTGGGAATGACTTCACTGGGAATACCCTTTCGGGCTAGGATTTGGCATTCAACCGCCAAGCCGTCAAACACAGCCGCGGTAAGTCTTAACCTGTTGCAACAGGTCCTCCCGAAGAGGAAGAGGCCAGGGATCTGCTATGAGCAACTCCTGAAGATCTGGATACCAGGCCCTTCTTGGCCAATCCGGAACAATGAGTATCGCCTGAACCCTTGTTCTTCTTATAATTTTTATCATTTTTGGAATGAGTGGAAGTGGAGGGAACACATATACCGACGGAAACACCCGCGGTGTCACTAGTCCGTCCACCGCTATCGCTTGAGTGTCCCTTGACCTGGAACAATATCTCTGACGTTTCCTGTTGAGGCGGGACGCCATCATGTCTACTTGAGGAATTCCCCAACGACTTGTCACTTCTGCAAAGACCTCTCGATGAAGATCCCACTCTCCTGGATGGAGATCGTGTCTGCTGAGGAAGTCTGCTTCCCAATTGTCCACTCCTGGAATGAAGACTGCTGACAGAGCTCTGGCATGTTTTTCCGCCCAGCGAAGAATCTTTGTGGCCTCGGCCATTGCCGCTCTGCTCCTTGTTCCACCCTGGCGGTTTATGTACGCCACTGCTGTCACGTTGTCTGACTGAATCTCGACAGGCAGACCCCGAAGAAGATGTTCTGCATGCAGAATGCCATTGTAAATGGCCCTTAATTCCAGAATGTTTATGTTTAGACAAGTCTCCTGGCTTGACCACTTTCCCTGAAAATTTCTTCCCTGTGTGACTGCTCCCCAGCCTCGGAGGCTTGCATCTGTTGTCACCAGGATCCAATCCTGAATCCCGAACCTGCGTCCCTCCAGAAGGTGAGAACTGTGCAGTCACCACAGACGGGAGATTCTGGTCCTGGGAGATAGGATTAATTTCTGGTGCAAGTCCAAGTGAGACCCGGACCACTTGTCCAACAGGTCCCACTGAAAGACCCTGGCATGGAACCTGCCATACGGAATGGCCTCGTAGGCCACCACCATCTTCCCCAGCAACCGAGTGCATTGAAGAACTGACACAATTGCTGGTTTCAGAATCTGTTTTACCATGTTCTGTATTTCCAGAGCCTTCTCCACTGGAAGAAAAACTCTCTGCAATTCTGTATCCAGAATTATACCCAGGAACGACAGCCGTGTCGTCGGATTCAGCTGTGATTTTGGCAAATTTAGGAGCCAACCATGTTGTTGCAGAATCATCAGTGAAAGGGCAACACTTTTCAGCAATTGTTCCTTGGATCTCGCCTTTATGAGGAGATCGTCCAAGTATGAGATAATTGTGACTCCCTGCTTGCGCAGGAGAACCATCATTTCCGCCATTACCTTGGTGAAAATCCTCGGAGCCGTGGACAGACCAAACGGTAACGTCTGAAATTGGTAATGACAATCCTGAACAGCAAACCTCAGGTAAGCCTGATGTGGAGGATATATGGGGACATGCAAGTAGGCAACATTTATGTCGACCGACACCATAAAATCCCCCTCCTCCAGACTGGAGATCACTGCTCGGAGAGATTCCATCTTGAATTTGAATTTTTTGAGAAAGAAATTGAGGGATTTTAGGTTCAGAATCGGTCTGACTGAGCCATCCGGCTTCGTGACCACGAACAGGCTCGAATAAAAGCCTTCCCCCTGTTGTGACGGGGGTACTGTGACAATTACTTGATTTTGACACAACTTTAGTATCGCCGCGCTTACTACCTCCTTTTCTATAAGAGAAGCTGGCAAGGCCGATTTGAAAAATCGGTGAGGGGGCACGTCTTGAAACTCTAATCTGTATCCTTGGGTTAATATTTCTACTATCCAAGGATCCAGGTCCGAGTGCACCCAGACCTGACTGAAAAGTCTGAGACGTGCCCCCACCGGTGCGGACTCCCGCAGAGGAGCCCCAGCGTCATGCAGTGGATTTGGTAGAAGCCGGAGAGGACTTCTGCTCTTGGGAACTTGCCACAGCCTGTGACCTTTTTCCCCTTCCTCTTCCTCTCGCAGCAAGGAAGGAGGACCCTCATCCTTTTTTTAATTTATTGGACCGAAAGGACTGCATCTGATAGTGAGGCGTTTTATTTTGTTGTGCAGGAACATAAGGTAAAAATGACGACTTACCCGCGGTAGCCGTAGACACCAGGTCAGTGAGGCCCTCACCAAACAGGACACTACCGTTAAATGGTAACGACTCCATCGCCTTCTTAGAGTCAGCGTCAGCATTCCATTGATGAATCCACAATGCTCTCCTTGCTGAGACTGCCATGGCATTGGCCCTTGATCCCAAAAGGCCAATATCCCTTACAGCTTCTTTTAAATATGCTGCAGCGTCCTTGATATGACCCAGAGTCAAAAGCACACTATCCCTGTCTAGGGTACCTATCTCAGATGACAAGTTATCTGCCCACTTTTCAATAACGCTAGTCACCCATGCCGAAGCAACGGCAGACCTGAGTAGCGACCCTGTAGTGACATAAATGGATTTTAGTGTATTTTCCTGCTTACGATCCGCAGGATCTTTTAGGGCTGCTGTGTCAGGAGACGGAAGCGCCACCTTTTTGGATAGACGCGATAAAGCTTTGTCTACCGTGGGGGTTGACTCCCACTTTTCCCTGTCCCCAAATGGAAACGGATATGCCACTGGAATTCTTTTGGGAACCTGTATCTTCTTGTCAGGATTTTCACAAGCCTTTTCAAAAAGCGCATTCAGTTCATGAGAGGGAGGAAACGTTACCTCAGGTTTCTTTCCTTTATACATACAGACCCTTGTATCAGAGACCACAGGGTCCTCTGTTATATGCAACACTTCTTTTATTGCCACAATCATGTACTGAATGCTCTTAGCCAGTTTTGGATTTAATCTGGCATCACTATAGTCGACACTGGAATCAGAGTCCGTGTCGGTATCTGTATCAGCTATCTGGGTAAATGCACGTTTCTGTGACCCCGAAGGGGTCTGAGCTTGTGACAAAGCATCCTCCATGGATTTCCTCCATGTCTGGTTCTTAGACTCAGATCTATCAAATCTTAGTCAACCGAGTCACATTTGCATTTAAAACACTCAACATATTTACCCAATCATCCGTCGGCGGAGCCGACACGGTCACTCTCACAGTATTATCTGTCCCCACCCCAGCCTCCTCCTGGGAAGAGCACTCAGCCTCAGACATGTCGACACGCAGGTACCGACACTCACAACCACACTGGTGCTATAGGAGACAGACCCACAACTAAGACTGTAAGAGAGACACAGAGTGAGTTCTGCCAGCTCACAACCCAGCGCCTATCCCGGTACTGAAGCGAGTAAAAAGACTGCCCAGACCTGTTAGCGCTTTATATATATAAACAATTAGCACCAAATCACTTCTGCTCCCCCCTGTTTTGCACCCTGTTACTTGTACAGCAGTGTGGAGGTCAGGGCCAGCGTCTCTGCAGCTTCTGTGAAGAGAAAATGGCGCTGGTCAGAGCTGTGAGGGCTAAGCCGCGCCCCCTACATGGCGAGCTTCAGTCTCGCTTAAATTTTCTATTTACACTGGCGGGGGTCCCTTAACTAGTGCTTAGGCACTGTTTTGTACTTTGCCAGTGCCATTTGAGGTCCCAATGCTGCCCAGGGCGCCCCCCTGCGCCCTGCACCCTGCAGTGCTGTGTTATGTTGGGAGCATGGCGCGCAGCGCGACCGCTGCGCGGTACCTCAAACGCTGTCTTCTGCCGTCACTGAAGTCTTCTGATCTTCCTATACTCACCCGGCTTCTGTCTTCTGGCTCTGTGAGGGGGGTGACGGCGCGGCTCCGGGAACAAGCAGCTAGGTGCACCAAGTGATCGAACGCTCTGGAGCTAATGGTGTCCAGTAGCCTAAGAAGCAGAGCCCTTGAACTCAGAGAAGTAGGTCTGCTTCTCTCCCCTCAGTCCCACAATGCAGGGAGCCTGTTGCCAGCAGGTCTCCCTGAAAATAACAAACCTAAGTCTTTTTTCTGAGAAACTCTGGAGAGCTCCTCAGTGTGCATCCAGTCTCACTGGGCACAGAATCTAACTGGAGTCTGGAGGAGGGGCATAGAGGGAGGAGACAGTTCACACCCATTCAAAGTCTTATGGTGTGCCCATTAGGGATGTGCACTTGAAATTTTTCGGGTTTTGTGTTTTGGTTTTGGGTTCGGTTCCGCGGCCGTGTTTTGGGTTCGACCGCGTTTTGGCAAAACCTCACCGAATTTTTTTTGTCGGATTCGGGTGTTTTTTTCAAAAAACCCTAAAAAACAGCTTAAATCATAGAATTTGGGGGTCATTTTGATCCCAAAGTATTATTAACCTCAAAAACCATAATTTCCACTCATTTTCAGTCTATTCTGAATACCTCACACCTCACAATATTATTTTTAGTCCTAAAATTTGCACCGAGGTCGCTGGATGACTAAGCTAAGCGACCCTAGTGGCCGACACAAACACCTGGCCCATCTAGGAGTGGCACTGCAGTGTCACGCAGGATGGCCCTTCCAAAAAACACTCCCCAAACAGCACATGACGCAAAGAAAAAAAGAGGTGCAATGAGGTAGCTGTGTGAGTAAGCTAAGCGACCCTAGTGGCCGACACAAACACCTGGCCCATCTAGGAGTGGCACTGCAGTGTCACGCAGGATGGCCCTTCCAAAAAACACTCCCCAAACAGCACATGACGCAAAGAAGAAAAAAAGAGGCGCAATGAGGTAGCTGTGTGAGTAAGCTAAGCGACCCTAGTGGCCGACACAAACACCTGGCCCATCTAGGAGTGGCACTGCAGTGTCACGCAGGATGGCCCTTCCAAAAAACACTCCCCAAACAGCACATGACGCAAAGAAGAAAAAAAGAGGCGCAATGAGGTAGCTGTGTGAGTAAGATAAGCGACCCTAGTGGCCGACACAAACACCTGGCCCATCTAGGAGTGTCACTGTAGTGTCACGCAGGATGGCCCTTCCAAAAAACACTCCCCAAACAGCACATGACGCAAAGAAGAAAAAAAGAGGCGCAATGAGGTAGCTGTGTGAGTAAGATAAGCGACCCTAGTGGCCGACACAAACACCTGGCCCATCTAGGAGTGTCACTGCAGTGTCACGCAGGATGGCCCTTCCAAAAAACACTCCCCAAACAGCACATGACGCAAAGAAGAAAAAAAGAGGCGCAATGAGGTAGCTGTGTGAGTAAGCTAAGCGACCCTAGTGGCCGACACAAACACCTGGCCCATCTAGGAGTGGCACTGCAGTGTCACGCAGGATGGCCCTTCCAAAAAACACTCCCCAAACAGCACATGACGCAAAGAAGAAAAAAAGAGGCGCAATGAGGTAGCTGTGTGAGTAAGCTAAGCGACCCTAGTGGCCGACACAAACACCTGGCCCATCTAGGAGTGGCACTGCAGTGTCACGCAGGATGGCCCTTCCAAAAAACACTCCCCAAACAGCACATGACGCAAAGAAGAAAAAAAGAGGCGCAATGAGGTAGCTGTGTGAGTAAGATAAGCGACCCTAGTGGCCGACACAAACACCTGGCCCATCTAGGAGTGGCACTGCAGTGTCACGCAGGATGGCCCTTCCAAAAAACACTCCCCAAACAGCACATGACGCAAAGAAAAATGAAAGAAAAAAGAGGTGCAAGATGGAATTGTCCTTGGGCCCTCCCACCCACCCTTATGTTGTATAAACAGGACATGCACACTTTAACCAACCCATCATTTCAGTGACAGGGTCTGCCACACGACTGTGACTGAAATGACGGGTTGGTTTGGACCCCCACCGAAAAAGAAGCAATTAATCTCTCCTTGCACAAACTGGCTCTACAGAGGCAAGATGTCCACCTCATCATCATCCTCCGATATATCACCGTGTACATCCCGCTCCTCACAGATTATCAATTCGTCCCCACTGGAATCCACCATCTCAGCTCCCTGTGTACTTTGTGGAGGCAATTGCTGCTGGTCAATGTCTCCACGGAGGAATTGATTATAATTCATTTTAATGAACATCATCTTCTCCACATTTTCGGGAAGTAACCTCGTACGCAGATTGCTGACAAGGTGAGCGGCGGCACTAAACACTCTTTCGGAGTACACACTTGTGGGAGGGCAACTTAGGTAGAATAAAGCCAGTTTGTGCAAGGGCCTCCAAATTGCCTCTTTTTCCTGCCAGTATAAGTACGGACTGTCTGACGTGCCTACTTGGATGCGGTCACTCATATAATCCTCCACCATTCTTTCAATGGTGAGAGAATCATATGCAGTGACAGTAGACGACATGTCCGTAATCGTTGTCAGGTCCTTCAGTCCGGACCAGATGTCAGCATCAGCAGTCGCTCCAGACTGCCCTGCATCACCGCCAGCGGGTGGGCTCGGAATTCTGAGCCTTTTCCTCGCACCCCCAGTTGCGGGAGAATGTGAAGGAGGAGATGTTGACACGTCGCGTTCCGCTTGACTTGACAATTTTGTCACCAGCAGGTCTTTGAACCCCAGCAGACTTGTGTCTGCCGGAAAGAGAGATCCAAGGTTGGTTTTAAATCTAGGATCGAGCACGGTGGCCAAAATGTAGTGCTCTGATTTCAACAGATTGACCACCCGTGAATCCTTGTTAAGCGAATTAAGGGCTCCATCCACAAGTCCCACATGCCTAGCGGAATCGCTCCCGTTTAGCTCCTCCTTCAATGCCTCCAGCTTCTTCTGCAAAAGCCTGATGAGGGGAATGACCTGACTCAGGCTGGCAGTGTCTGAACTGACTTCACGTGTGGCAAGTTCAAAAGGTTGCAGAACCTTGCACAACGTTGAAATAATTCTCCACTGCGCTTGAGACAGGTACATTCCACCTCCTATATCGTGCTCAATTGTATAGGCTTGAATGGCCTTTTGCTGCTCCTCCAACCTCTGAAGCATATAGAGGGTTGAATTCCACCTCGTTACCACTTCTTGCTTCAGATGATGGCAGGGCAGGTTCAGGTGTTTTTGGTGGCGCTCCAGTCTTCTGTACGTGGTGCCTGTACGCCGAAAGTGTCCCGCAATTCTTCTGGCCACCTACAGCATCTCTTGCACGCCCCTGTCGTTTTTTAAAAAATTCTGCACCACCAAATTCTAGGTATGTGCAAAACATGGGACGTGCTGGAATTTGCCCATATTTAATGCACACACAATATTGCTGGCGTTGTCCGATGCCACAAATCCACAGGAGAGTCCAATTGGGGTAAGCCATTCCGCGATGATCTTCCTCAGTTGCCGTAAGAGGTTTTCAGCTGTGTGCGTATTCTGGAAACCGGTGATACAAAGCGTAGCCTGCCTAGGAAAGAGTTGGCGTTTGCGAGATGCTGCTACTGGTGCCGCCGCTGCTGTTCTTGCGGCGGGAGTCCATACATCTACCCAGTGGGCTGTCACAGTCATATAGTCCTGACCCTGCCCTGCTCCACTTGTCCACATGTCCGTGGTTAAGTGGACATTGGGTACAACTGCATTTTTTAGGACACTGGTGAGTCTTTTTCTGACGTCCGTGTACATTCTCGGTATCGCCTGCCTAGAGAAGTGGAACCTAGATGGTATTTGGTAACGGGGGCACACTACCTCAAGAAATTGTCTAGTTCCCTGTGAACTAACGGCGGATACCGGACGCACGTCTAACACCAACATAGTTGTCAAGGCCTCAGTTATCCGCTTTGCAACAGGATGTCTGCTGTGATATTTCATCTTCCTCGCAAAGGACTGTTGGACAGTCAATTGCTTGGTGGAAGTAGTAAAAGTGGGCTTACGACTTCCCCTCTGGGATGACCATCGACTCCCAGCAGCAACAACAGCAGCGCCAGCAGCAGTAGGCGTTACATGCAAGGATGCATCGGAGGAATCCCAGGCAGGAGAGGACTCGTCAGAATTGCCAGTGACATGGCCTGCAGGACTATTGGCATTCCTGGGGAAGGAGGAAATTGACACTGAGGGAGTTGGTGGGGTGGTTTGCGTGAGCTTGGTTACAAGAGGAAGGGATTTACTGGTCAGTGGACTGCTTCCGCTGTCGCCCAAAGTTTTTGAACTTGTCACTGACTTATTATGAATGCGCTGCAGGTGACGTATAAGGGAGGATGTTCCGAGGTGGTTAACGTCCTTACCCCTACTTATTACAGCTTGACAAAGGCAACACACGGCTTGACAAATGTTGTCCGCATTTCTGGTGAAATACTTCCACACCGAAGAGCTGATTTTTTTGGTATTTTCACCAGGCATGTCAACGGCCCTATTCCTCCCACGGACAACAGGTGTCTCCCCGGGTGCCTGACTTAAACAAACCACCTCACTATCAGAATCCTCCTTGTCAATTTCCTCCCCAGCGCCAGCAACACCCATATCCTCCTCATCCTGGTGTACTTCAACACTGACATCTTCAATCTGACTATCAGGAACTGGACTGCGGGTGCTCCTTCCAGCACTTGCAGGGGGCGTGCAAATGGTGGAAGGCGCATGCTCTTCACGTCCAGTGTTGGGAAGGTCAGGCATCGCAACCGACACAATTGGACTCTCCTTGTGGATTTGGGATTTCGAAGAACGCACAGTTCTTTGCGGTGCTTTTGCCAGCTTGAGTCTTTTCAGTTTTCTAGCGAGAGGCTGAGTGCTTCCATCCTCATGTGAAGCTGAACCACTAGCCATGAACATAGGCCAGGGCCTCAGCCGTTCCTTGCCACTCCGTGTGGTAAATGGCATATTGGCAAGTTTACGCTTCTCCTCCGACAATTTTATTTTAGATTTTGGAGTCCTTTTTTTACTGATATTTGGTGTTTTGGATTTTACATGCTCTGTACTATGACATTGGGCATCGGCCTTGGCAGACGACGTTGCTGGCATTTCATCGTCTCGGCCATGACTAGTGGCAGCAGCTTCAGCACGAGGTGGAAGTGGATCTTGATCTTTCCCTAATTTTGGAACCTCAACATTTTTGTTCTCCATATTTTAATAGGCACAACTAAAAGACACAGAGGTAGCTACAGCCGTGGACTACCGTACTGTGTCTGCTGCTAATATAGACTGGATGATAATGAGATGAAATCAATATATATTATATCACACTAGTACTGCAGCCGGACAGGTAGATATATTTATTATGTAATGACTGATGACGGACCTGCTGGACACTGTCAGCTCAGCAGCACCGCAGACTGCTACAGTAAGCTACTATAGTAGTATGCATAAAGAAGAAAAGAAAAAAAACCACGGGTAGGTGGTATACAATTATGGATGGACGAGCGACTGCCGACACAGAGGTAGCTACAGCCGTGGACTACCGTACTGTGTCTGCTGCTAATATAGACTGGATGATAATGAGATGAAATCAATATATATTATATCACACTAGTACTGCAGCCGGACAGGTAGATATATTTATTATGTAATGACTGATGACGGACCTGCTGGACACTGTCAGCTCAGCAGCACCGCAGACTGCTACAGTAAGCTACTATAGTAGTATATATAAAGAAGAAAGAAAAGAAAAAAAACCACGGGTAGGTGGTATACAATTATGGATGGACGAGCGACTGCCAACACAGAGGTAGCTACAGCCGTGGACTACCGTACTGTGTCTGCTGCTAATATAGACTGGATGATAATGAGATGAAATCAATATATATATATATAATATCACTAGTACTGCAGCCGGACAGGTAGATATATTTATTATGTAATGACTGATGACGGACCTGCTGGACACTGTCAGCTCAGCAGCACCGCAGACTGCTACAGTAAGCTACTATAGTAGTATGTATAAAGAAGAAAGAAAAAAAAAAAAAACCACGGGTAGGTGGTATACAATTATGGATGGACGAGCGACTGCCGACACAGAGGTAGCTACAGCCGTGGACTACCGTACTGTGTCTGCTGCTAATATAGACTGGATGATAATGAGATGAAATAATGAGATGAAATCAATATATATATATATATATATATAATATCACTAGTACTGCAGCCGGACAGGTAGATATATTTATTATGTAATGACTGATGACGGACCTGCTGGACACTGTCAGCTCAGCAGCACCGCAGACTGCTACAGTAAGCTACTATAGTAGTATGTATAAAGAAGAAAGAAAAAAAAAAAAAACCACGGGTAGGTGGTATACAATTATGGATGGACGAGCGACTGCCGACACAGAGGTAGCTACAGCCGTGGACTACCGTACTGTGTCTGCTGCTAATATAGACTGGATGATAATGAGATGAAATCAATATATATATATATAATATCACTAGTACTGCAGCCGGACAGGTAGATATATTTATTATGTAATGACTGATGACGGACCTGCTGGACACTGTCAGCTCAGCAGCACCGCAGACTGCTACAGTAAGCTACTATAGTAGTATGTATAAAGAAGAAAGAAAAAAAAAAACCACGGGTAGGTGGTATACAATTATGGATGGACGAGCGACTGCCGACACAGAGGTAGCTACAGCCGTGGACTACCGTACTGTGTCTGCTGCTAATATAGACTGGATGATAATGAGATGAAATCAATATATATATATATAATATCACTAGTACTGCAGCCGGACAGGTATATATATTTATTATGTAATGACTGATGACGGACCTGCTTGACACTGTCAGCTCAGCAGCACCGCAGACTGCTACAGTAAGCTACTATAGTAGTATGTATAAAGAAGAAAGAAAAAAAAAAAAACACGGGTAGGTGGTATACAATATTATATATATATTATATACAATTTTATATATATATATATATATATATATATATATATTAAACTCACTGGTGGTGATTATTAAACTGGTGGTCAGGTCACTGGTCACACTATCAGCAACTTGCAAGTAGTACTCCTAAGCAGACAATCACAATATATATTATACTGGTGGTCAGTGTGGTCACAATGGCAGTGTGGCACTCTGGCAGCAAAAGTGTGCACTGTACGTTATATGTACTCCTGAGTCCTGCTCTCAGACTCTAACTGCTCCCCACTGTCAGTGTCTCCCCCACAAGTCAGATAATACAGTCACACTATCTATCACTTCAGCAAGTAACTACTAGTACTCAGGGCCAGCGCTACCATTAGGCAGCTTTAGGCAGCTGCCTATGGGCGCCGGCCACTGGAGGGCGGCAGGCTCCACTTAAATCTATTTTACAAAAAAAACAAAAACATTTGCTAAGTAAGCCCAGACCAGGGGCGGCCGCGGCGAGGGTCTAGCCTGCCACAGCCGTCAGTCACCTCACCAACGCTAGTGTATTGCTTTCCCTGCTCCATGTCTCTAACAGAAATTGACTTTGCTGCGAGTATGAGAGAGCAGGTCAGGAGACGGGCGCCGCCCACTGACAGCCTAACACGCATCCTAGGCGCCGTCAGCACTAACATGCTGTGCGCTTGTGTGGCGCCCGTCTCCTGACCTGCTCTCTCATACGCGCAGCAAAGTAAATTTCTGTTAGAGACATGGAGCAGGGAAAGCAATACACTAGCGTTGGTGAGGTGACTGACGGCTGTGGCAGGCTAGACCCTCGCCGCGGCCGCCCCGTTTGTTTACCATTTAACTAGCAAAATTACATTTTTAGAGAGGAGGAGCAGGGGCAGGGCTGTCGCATTATGCGGAGGAGACAGCACTTCAAGTTCTCCCCTCTGACTGCCATCGACGAGCCCTCCCCCTAACATTAGCGTCAGTACTGCAGCCGGAAGCCCCAGGAAGAATGGGCAGAGGGGAGACGCTGCGGATGGTGATGTCTACTGCATCTGAAAGGCAAGAGAAGTCTCCCTATCCCCTCCCTCCCTGCCGCCCCACGCCTCCCTATCCCCTCCCTCTCTGCCGCCCCGTGTCTCCCTATCCCCTCACTCCCTGCCGTCCCGCACCTCCCTATCCCCTCCCTCTCTGCCGCCCCGTGTCTCCCTATCCCCTCGCTCCCTGCCGTCCCGCGCCTCCCTATCCCCTCCCTCCCTGCCGTCCCGCGCCTCCGTCCCCTCCATCCCTGCCGCCCCGCGTCTCCCTATCCCCTCCCTCCCTACTGTCCCGCGCCTCCCTATCCCCTCCCTCCCTGCCGCCCCGTGTCTCCCTATCCCCTCCCTCCTACCCCGCGTCGCCCTATCCCCTTCCTCCCTGCCACCCCGCGTCTCCCTATCCCCTCCCTGCCGCCCTGCGTCTCCCTATCCCCTCCCTGCCGCCCTGCGTCTCCCTATCCACTCCCTGCCGCCCTGCGTCTCCCTATCCCCTCCCTGCCGCCCCGCGTCTCCCTATCCCCTCCCTGCCGCCCCGCGTCTCCCTATCCCCTCCCTGCCGCCCTGCGTCTCCCTATCCCCTCCCTGCCGCCCCACGTCTCCCTATCCCCTCCCTGCCGCCCAGCGTCTCCCTATCCCCTCCCTGCAGCTCCGCGTCTCCCTATCCCCTCCCTGCCGCCCTTTCAAGATTCTACTACGGGGGCCCACAAAGCAGGGACGTGTAGTCGGGAGGCAGGGGAGGTAGGAGGCAGTGCCTCCCCTGCCATTAATGATTAAAATAATATAAAGAAGATACTTATGACACATATTCTGTGTCATAAGTAATCTCTTTATATTATGATAAGCATTTTAAATCTTTAAATCACTTTGGGAGGCACAGATAGCAGTGCCTCCCGTTAACAATTGGAATGGGAGAGAAAGGGGGGCGGGGCCAGGCACAGGGTTGTAAAAGCCCATTAAAAAACTGCGGGGGAAGCGGCACATATGCCAGTGCGTCATTGACAGGGAAAACCTGCCCCTGTCAGCGAGGCAGATGTGATTGGACGGCGGATCCGCTGTCCAATCACCCATAGGCATTGAGGTCAAGCTGCGGCGGGACCCGATGCTACAGTGGAGCTGCCTGCCACTTCAGGAGCGCGGCGGGGGGGCAGCGGCGGGACCTGATGTTGGAGTTGCCTACAGGGGGGGGGGGGGTTTGTGCTTGGTGGTAAGTGTCTGGGCAGCTCCCCCCCAGATCACTTGGACTGCAGCTCTCCCCTCGTGATCTGGGGGTGAGCTGCAGTCCAAGTGATCTGGGGGGGAGCTGCAGTCCAAGTGATCTGGGGGTGAGCTGCAGTCCAAGTGTTCTGGGCAAGATTACTTGGACTGCAGCTCACCCCCAGATCACTTGGACGCAGGGACAGGGAAAAATAAATAAAATAAATGTAAAAAAAATTATATATTTGTATTACAGCTGCCCGCCGCCCACCACTGACCAGCGCTCACTGCTGCACGCTGCACCGCCATTAAAAGCTGACCACCGCAGACCACAACTGGCGGTGGTCAGAGGGACATCAACGCCGCAGCGACGAAGGACAGCTTAGTACCACCGCATCCCCCGCAGACCATGGGCTCATACGCCACCGACAACCACAGTCCCTTCCGCACCTCTGCTGCACATATCAGGTAATGTTACCCTATGCCCCTGCTGTCACTCTCTCAGTCCCTGCTGTCACTTTCTCTCCCTGTCCCTGAATTGTGGGTCATACCATGTGCTGTAATGTGAATTTCGGCTCATACTGTGTGGTAAAATATGAATTTCGGATCATACGGTGTGCTGTAATGTGAATTTTGGCTCATCCCGTGTGCTGTAGTGTGAATTTTGGCTCATACCGTGTTCTGTAATGTGAATTTTGGATCATACGATGTGCTGTAATGTGAATTTCGGCTCATACAGTGTGGTATACTCATACCATGTGCTGTAATGTGAATTTTGGCTCATACCGTGTGCTGTAACGTGAATTTCTAGATAGTATAAGAATTTCTAGATAGTATAAGGGGTCCTACTACACTGAAGGACACGCCCCCATTTGAGTGCAACCTTCACTTTTCCATACCCCCACTTCAAAATGTCCACTTCGACCACTGTATATGTATGCGTGTATATATGTATATAATATATATATATATATATATATATATATATAAAATCTCAGTGCCTCCCCAGCCAATGACGTCACCGCACGTCACTGCCACAAAGTTCTAGTTACAACCCTGGTGCCTATCTATAATACTGTATAAAACAACAGACTGTGGTATTATACTATATATGGATGTGGGGCTGGATGCTTTTTAACTTGTGTGTATTTAATATAATATTTGTCAGGTTTTCTTTTGCTGTTATTTGGCTGCTTCAGGAGGATCAACATACTGTTAACACAGCCTCTAGATAACGTGATCACTCCGCTGTCCAAGCAACAGGGGAAGGGGAGGGGGGGGGGGGGTGTAGGCAGAAATTTTGCCTAGGGTGCCGAGAAACCTTGCACCGGCCCTGCTAGTACTCCTCCTAATGCTCCCCAAAATTACTACTGTGTCTCTCTCTACTGTCTCACTCTCTTCTCTATAAACGGAGAGGACGCCAGCCACGTCCTCTCCCTATGAATCTCAATGCACGTGTGAAAATGGCGGCGACGCGCGGCTCCTTATATAGAATCCGAGTCTCGCGATAGAATCCGAGCCTCGCGAGAATCCGACAGCGGGATGATGACGTTCGGGCGCGCTCGGGTTAACCGAGCAAGGCGGGAAGATCCGAGTCGCTCGGCCCCGTGTAAAAAAAACTGAAGTTCGGGCGGGTTCGGATTCCGAGGAACCGAACCCGCTCATCCCTAGTGCCCATGTCTCCTGCGGATCCCGTCTATACCCCATGGTTCTTGAAGCATCCCCAGCATCCTCTAGGACGTATGAGAAATATAGGTAAATATACAGTAAAGTACGAAGTGTGGAAGTTCCTCAAAACTGTGATTCATAGATCCCTATAAAGAACACAATATTAGTGTTCACAATATTGGTATCAAAAGGAGGACTGTTTAAAAAGGCACCTGAGCTCACCTCCAGTTGAACCTAGGACAGGAAATTCTTCTTAATTTCTCAATAGTCCAGCTCAGCTAAAATTATGATTTTTTTTTTTTTTTAAGATTCAACCTACCAAGCCCTGGATGAACCATTGCACCCCAACTGCCACCCATATTTCTAACTTTGGGTGTACAGGTTTCAGGCAGTGTTTGCAAAGTGCCATTGGAATTCCATTAGGACAGTCAGAACTACACAACTTTGTAATCATGAATATCTCCAATATTTCCTTGCACCCAATATGTTGCTGCAATTTATGTACATTGTACTTTTCTTCTTTTTTTAGGTCTTTGCTTTGAAATTGTGTGTTTGGAAACCCACTCCTACAAATTCTATGGTTTCCCCTGATTACATAGGTCATTACATAAATCCATGCATTATAAAGGTCAGCCTTGTTCAAAATACCAACTTGTGTGCCAACCCACAAGGCAATCCCCTGTAGCCCATGCAATGGCACAGCACTGTTACACTCATTTGTCGCAATAGCTGTTGCTGTGTGTTGAATGTAAGCTGTTTGGTATTAATGGGAAAACACTGTGGCTTAACTGCTACATATTATAGTGATTTAATTGGCTCCTGCCACCTGTTATTTCTTTGTAGACCCTACTACACTGTACCATCTAGCCATAGCCAGATCATACCTTAGCCAGAGGTTCCAAAATGCGGTCATTAAAGCATCCCAATGGTCCAGGTTTTAAATATATCCATGGCTCAGCAGAGATAGTTAAATCAAATTGACTGAGGTACTAATTAAGTCACCTGTGGCCAATGGTGTATCTACAGAGGAGGGGACCCGTGTGCAGTCTCCTTGTGTGGGCCCCCTCCACTTCTGTAGCCGGCAGTGCTGTTAGTACTCTGAGCACTAGAGACTCTGGTACAGTGCCATAGACAACAGCGCTTGTGCAAGTGTCTGGAAAAATGGCACGGCGGCCATTTTTCTGGAGACCTGCACAAGCGCTGTAGAAAGGTAAGTATAGAAGAAATAGGTGCAGTGTGGGCCCCCTCTTGACCCAGAGGGGTCCGTGTGCACTGCACACACTGCACCCATTATAAATACGCCACTGGCAGTGGCCAAGCATGGATATACTTAAAACCTGGACCTTTGGGGTGCCTTGAGGACTGCATTTGGGAACCTCTGCATTAGGCAACCTAGGCTTCCATCTAAGGCTAGTGGGCATTCTGAAATTCAAATTACCCTAATCTGTTTTTATTTTTTTGGGACAAATGAATTTGGGAAGGGGGTCCAAATCAGTATGTTGTCTATGGACCCGTGGAGTCTTAGGGCCCGAGTCTGACTCTTAACATAGCCGATCTTGCATCTTTTGCTGCAGTCGCATCTGCAACTTTATACTATTGCCGTTACAAAGCCCTTCCCTGGTGTACATCCATGGGTCCGAATGTGCAAGATGGAGACATCCACACTGTATTACTTGCCTCAGCTCCATGGCAGGTGCAGTTTCTCCATCTGTGTATTGCCTTCTATGTGAGCATCTCTGTATGCAATCGCTTTCAGTGACACGCCCATAAACGTTATTACGACACGTGTCTGATTAGTCACACCCCCTATTCAGGGCCGGCAACAGAAATCTTGGGGCCCGGTACAATTAAGTCTCTGGGGGCCCCTCCCGCCAACCATTTTCTGCTGAAATTTAAGCCAAGAAAGATTTGGTAATATATATATGTAGCGATGAATCACCTAGTGTGTATATATATATATATATATATATACACATACACACGCACACACACACACACACACACACACACACACATCTATCTATCTATCTATCTATCTATCTATCTATCTATCTATCTATCTATCTATCTATCTACATACACACACATTAGAATAAAATTAAATATACACACTTAAATACCACACAAGTGTACCCCTCCCAGGGGTGAGAAATGCAGTGCTGCTGATACTGCAGCCAGATTCTTCTGCTTGCAGCCAGATTGCGCTGCAAGCACGGTCTCTCCTCCTGCTCTTCGCTAGCCGCTGGAGGCAGGGAGTAGGTCAGAAGAGTCGGCACGGGCACAGTCAGCTTCTCGTGTAATGATGCCAGGATAGCGCCATCATTCATTCCCATGGCGCATGCACCGCATGTATGTGTTAACTGGGGTTGCCGCGGGTTGATGGGGAGGAGGTCGCGGTGGCGGGTTGCCGTAGCGGGGGATTACTTTTGCCAATTGGCTTCATTGTTTGTGTAGCAGTGACCGGCCAGCATGCAAATCAAAGGTGCCGCTGCTCCGTTTTGTATGTCTCTGAGCCTCGGGGCCCCTCCGAACCTTGGGGCCCGGGATGGCTGTCCCCTTTGACCCCCCCTGTCGCCGGGCCTGCCCCTATTACCTGCCAGTCACTGCCCAATATATTTCTGAGACCATAAGTCCAATACTGTACTGCGTCTCTGTGTAAACACCATTGGGACACGTGCAGTACGATTCAGCTCCACTGCGTCCGGCATTACCGTTCACTGATCAGAGTCAGGCCCATCACATGGATCTGTATTAAGGATGGACACTGATGGTTGGCAACAACTGATGCTAATGACTCAATGCAAATTGCTTTTTCCATTCAATGTTGGGACTGCAGTGGTTGCCACCATCGCATGCTTGTTTCCAATGGCTCACCCGATATTAACTCAATTTCAGGTTTGAGCACCTGGAAGCGGTGTACGAAGGACAACACCTTTGTGCATGCTCAAATTTCTGGCCTCCAACTGCAATGGCTATCCCTGATTTGTAGCTAGCCCTCAACCATATGGCATTCCTTGTGTAGAGTTTACATAAAATGTTGGGAGTATGCTAACATCACTATTATTATAATAATAATAATAATAATAATAGTAATAATAATAATCATTATCAGCAACAAAAGTAACTTGTAGTAGTGCAGCAGGGATTCCGCCATGTTTGTCATAGTATGCTTAGCACTGTATAATTATGACTGTTCCTGTCTGTGTGTTAGCTAGTTCATATACCTAGAGGAGAACACGCAGATATGAGATATGTAACTGTACAGGGTGACAGTCAGCCCGGGTGTCAAGCTGGTTACAGGGGTACTGGAGCCACCATGGAGATCTTACACAGTGACTGACAGCAGCTGAGCTCCGGCCTCAAATATACTGCTACCGGGTTATTATAGCTTCTCCCTCTCTACCTAACTTAGTGCTGGTCCTGCCCTTGTTCAGCGCGGTTGGCAGCCAACAGCCCTCCAATTGGCCAATATCCTCATCTCGAGCCACGCTGTCTTGCTCACTTTGGGACGCTATTGGCTGAAGCGCCCGTGCTGGCTTATGATTGGTGGAGAGTTGCTGTCGGTCAGAGCTGTCTAGTCCCCTTCGCTATTTTCCGTCGCGGTCAGGCTGGGGGATGCTCTGCTGCCGCCTCTGTAGTGTCCGCGGAGGAGCCGCCGCCGCTACCACCACCAGCCGTGACCTCTCCGGCAGTCATCTCGGGAACCGGAGGGAGGTTGCTGGATGTGGCCAGGCCTCGGACTAAACCTCGATGTGGCGGTGAAGCAGGAGCCGCATTTCACTGCCGAGGGCGGCGGAGGAGTGTAACTGGAGACCGGGGTCCGGGCCGAGCAGTGTTCAGGAAATATGTGTGTCTCGGATGGGAGAGTGACGGCATCTAATACACCTATGGTGAGCAAGAACTGCAGCCCGCCACCATTGTTCCGCGTTACATATAGTGTGGCATTCCCATATCCCTGTGTGCCACACACACCACGGGGCATCCCCACATCCCTGTGTGCCACACACACCACGGGGCATCCCCACATCCCTGTGTGCCACACACACCACGGGGCATCCCCACATCCCTGTGTGCCACACACACCACGGGGCATCCCCACATCCCTGTGTGCCACACACACCACGGGGCATCCCCACATCCCTGTGTGCCACACACACCACTTGGCATCCCCACATCCCTGTGTGCCCCAAGGGGCATCCCCACATCCCTGTGTGCCACACACACACACCACTTGGCATCCCCACATCCCTATGTGCCCCACGGGGCATCCCGACATCCCTGCGTGCCGCATGGGGCATCCCCACATCCCTGTGTGCCCCTCACACCATGGGGCATCCCCACAATCCTTGTGTGCTCCACGGGGCATCCCCACAATCCCTATGTGCTCCACGGGGCAACCCCACATGGGGCACCCCCACATCCCTGTGTGCTCCATGCACCACTGGGCATCCTGCATCCTTACATCCCTGTGTACCACACACTACGTGGCATCCCACAACACCAAGCATCCTCATATCCCTGTGTGCCACACACACCACTGGGCATCGTCACATCCACGTTTGCCAAACAGCAGCAGGCATGTCTGTCTGCCAGACAGCATTTGGCATGCCCAGATACACCTCTGGGCACATGTATAGTGCATCTACCGTGAAGCCTCATAACTGGACACTTGTGTATTGTAGCCCCATCCCTGGATACATGTGCAGCGCAGCCCCATTCCCGAGCATATGTAACCTGCACCGACTATGCAGCCACTATGCTGGGTACATGTATCCTTCAGTCCCCATTCTGAGCACCCACATTCCTGGATGTTTCTGTATGGAGTACATTATTCTCCCTGCACAGATCACTCACACCACAGAATATATTTATATTCTATCTAACCTTAGTATTGTATGGAGCTTTCTACTAGTTTTCCCCCTGCGTTTGGGTATGCGTGACCGGCGGTCATGAGACTGCTGGTCATTACACCAACGCTGGGATTCTGGCTCTTAGATGCCTGGCAGGGGGAGAAAAGCGCAACAAAGCCTCTTGCTGACTCAGTGGCGAGCGCAGGTTATGTTCCCACTCTATTGGTGTCGTGGACCCCCATGATTGGAAATAATCCCTGTTAGTCGGCATGCCAACTGTCTGGACCGTAAGGGGGCGTGATTCTGCCGTCAGTATGGTGACCGGTGGCTATTGAACATGTCCTCTCCCTGTAACAAGCCCCCTCATCACTGGATACATAGGTACTGTACATGTCCTCTCCCTGTAACAAGCCCCCTCATCACTGGATACATAGGTACTGTACATGTCCTCTCCCTGTAACAAGCCCTCTCATCACTGGATACATAGGTACTGTACATGTCCTCTCCCTGTAACAAGCCCCCTCATCACTGGATACGTAGGTATTGTACATGTTCTCTCCCTGTAATGAGCCCATTCATCACTGGATACATAGGTACTGTACATGTCCTCTCTCTGTAACAAGCCCCCTCATCACTAGATACGTAGGTATTGTGTTAGTCCTCTCCATGTACTGAGCCCCCTCATCACTGGATACATAGGTACTGTACATGTCCTCTCACTGTAACAAGCCCCCTCATCACTAGATACGTAGGTATTGTGTTAGTCCTCTCCATGTACTGAGCCCCCTCATCACTGGATACATAGGTACTGTACATGTCCTCTCCCTGTACTGAGCCCTCTCACCACTGGATACATAGGTACTGTACATGTCCTCTCCATGTACTGAGTTCCCTCATCACTGGATACATAGGTAGGGTACATGTCCTCTCTCTGTAACAAGCCCCCTTATCACTGGATACATAGGTACTGTACATGTCCTCTCCCTGTACTAAGCCCCCTCATCACTGGATACATAGGTACTGTACATGTCCTCTCCCTGTACTGAGCCCCCTCATCACTGGATACATAGGTACTGTACATGTCCTCTCCCTGTACTGAGCCCCCTCATCACTGGATACATAGGTACTGTACATGTCCTCTCCCTGTACTGAGCCCCCTCATCACTGGATACATAGGTACTGTACATGTCCTCTCCCTGTACTGAGCCCCCTCATCACTGGGTACATAGGTATTGTACATGTTCTCTCCTGTAACAAGCCCCCTCATCACTGGGTACATAGGTACTGTATATGTCCTCTCCCTGTACTGAGCCCCCTCATCACTGGGTACATAGGTATTGTACTTGTCCTCTCCCTGTACTGAGCCCCCTCATCACTGGGTACATAGGTATTGTACATGTCCTCTCCCTGTACTGAGCCCCCTCATCACTGGGTACATAGGTACTGTACATGTCCTCTCCATGTACTGAGTCCCCTCATCACTGGATACATAGGTACTGTACATGTCCTCTCCCTGTACTGAGCCCCCTCACCACTGGATACATAGGTACTGTACATGTCCTCTCCCTGTACTGAGCCCCCTCACCACTGGATACATAGGTACTGTACATGTCCTCTCCCTGTACTGAGCCCCCTCACCACTGGATACATAGGTACGGTACATGTCCTCTCCCTGTACTGAGCCCCTCATCACTGGATACATAGGTACTGTACTTGTCCTCTCCCTGTACTGAGCCCCCTCATCACTGGGTACATAGGTATTGTACATGTTCTCTCCCTGTACTGAGTCCCCTCATCACTGGATACATAGGTACGGTACATGTCCTCTCCCTGTACTGAGCCCCTCATCACTGGATACATAGGTACTGTACTTGTCCTCTCCCTGTACTGAGCCCCCTCATCACTGGGTACATAGGTATTGTACATGTCCTCTCCTGTACTGAGCCCCCTCATCACTGGGTAACATAGGTACTGTACATGTTCTCTCCTGTACTGAGCCCCCTCATCACTGGATACATAGGTACTGTACATGTCCTCTCCCTGTACTGAGCCCCCTCATCACTGGGTACATAGGTATTGTACATGTTCTCTCCTGTACTGAGCCCCCTCATCACTGGGTACATAGGTACTGTACATGTTCTCTCCTGTACTGAGCCCCCTCATCACTGGGTACATAGGTATTGTACATGTCCTCTCCCTGTACTGATCCACCTCATCACTGGGTACATAGGTATTGTACTTGTCCTCTCCCTGTACTGAGACCCTCATCACTGGATACATAGGTACTGTACATGTCCTCTCCCTGTACTGAGCCCCCTCACCACTGGATACATAGGTACTGTACTTGTCCTCTCCCTGTACTGAGCCCCTCATCACTGGATACATGGGTAATGTACTTGTCCTTTCCCTGCACTTGTCCCTTTCATCACTATATACATTTATTTTGCACCCAGGTTTATTATTTATGTGCAGAGCATTCTTGTGTTTGTTATATTATTGCCCTGTAGTCCTTGTCTCCGGTCACTGTTCTGTATGAGCTGTGTTGTCGGTGGCTATGTAAACAGTCTGACGTGTATTGTCCTTGTTTGTCTAAAACCTTGCCACAAAAATCACGTTTAATATGTAAATAAATGTTGATAAGATATAATACATTAGTTACAAATGAAACTCGTATTGTAAAGGTACAGATTATATATTTAATAACTGAATATATGGGGCAGCATAAATTATTTTGTTCATTGTTCTATGAAATGCTTCACTGGCATCTTCATTTTCACTGGCTCATGTTCTTAAAGTGGACCCAGTTGAAGTATATGTTCATTTTTTTTTTCTTTTTCATTTTTTGTTTTTGTTTTAATGAGAATGCTTTCACGCATGTTTTATGATGCTGTGTGTTCATGGTCTTACTTAGGTTAATGAATACTCACAAAACCATGACACGTCTTGCCTGGGAAATCTATGCTCTGACCTCCTTTGGGTTGACAATTGTATGATTAGACTAGCAGGTGTACTCGGCGTTGCCCGGGATTTTAAGAATGTCTCTTTTCAAAAATAAATGTAAATATTAAACACACAGCATAAATAACATTGTAGATAGCTGAATACCCGTGCTTTGCTACGGGATGAGGATGATAAATTAGAATGATAGTTTGTTAATTTACATTGGCTGGAGATCTAGTATATAGGCATATCTTGCTTCCCTGATGCACTTTTGTGTAGTGGCTGAGCCCCTTTTTGTTCCCCCAAGGGACACTGCTCTTCCCACTATACAACTGTCTGTGGCTTCCTGCTGCCTCCATTCCCCTCCTCACATGTCAGTGCCCCTGTGAAATTATCGATTATTTCTCTGGCTGGGTCCACAGGATTATCCACAGGATAACATTGGGATATTGTCGAGCGACAGCGAAAATGGCACCAACACGGTCACAAGCTTTCTGGCCTCCCAGGATGCATTGAGGCCTCCACTATATAGTCCCACCCACTGATTCAGTCAGATCAGTTTTTTGCTTGGTGCGGCAGGAAGCCGCATGGTCACAGGGCTGCTGTGAAAGCAGCCTCAAGTTTTCATTACTTTATTTTTATAGACTTACTGTTTTTGTTTGAGCGACTTCTCTTAACAGCGTCTTAAACGTGTATTAGAGTCGCTCCAACAACTCCCCACCGGGTCGCAACAACGCTTACCTTCGCGGTACAGTGCTGTCTCGACGGGCGTCTGTGTCGGATGTTCTAGCAGGTCCAGCAGACATTACCAGGCTGTGGCCGGAGCATGGGGAGACAGTGAGTATATGGACTTCCTCTTACTAGAGGGGTCAGGACACAGCTACGCTGATTTGGTGGAGACTACAAACAGCGTGTTGATGCGCCGAACATCTCGAGTGTGACAGCGCTACGCTCCGGGGATCATAGGCGCCAGGACTAGGTGAGGCCGCGATCCTGGGAGTTTAAGTCAACAGGGGGTTTCAGACGCTCTCCTGGCCGTCCCTCCTCCGAGTTCATGGCCAGTTCCCGCGGGTCTCTCGTTTCATGAACTGAATAACCTCACTTCCGGCTCAGACGCTACCACGAGAGTACTCGGTCGCAGCTTAGATGCTGCGGTTGTGTACACTGGATATAAACCCGCCCAGACCGAGTCGCAGGCCTTTAGTGTCTGCATGCACGTGGAGTCGCTCAGCGTCCGTGTCCGTTGGTGAGCGTCCGTGTCCGTTATCAGTTACCAAGAGCGGCAGTGTACACCAGTAGCGTCTGAATCCACTCAGCGTCTTTCGAGCGTCTTTGCTTGGATATGGAAGTGTGGTGAGTCTCCCTGTATCCCGCTCCCTGGAGGCAGGGTATACAGTACTAAAAATTCCTTCTACTTCTTAGTGTGCACTGTTAATTTTTAGTACCTATTGCATATGAGACCTGTGTATTACTGTGTTTTCTGCATATTATGTTGAAAAAGAACCAGTTAAACAGAAGTACAAATTTCCCACTTATGTATAAGTTATTATGGAGGTTGTATTCTCATATGACAATGTCTAATGCTTTAACATGTGACTGACTGCTAGTATGTGTGCTGACTTTTCTGTTTAATGTCAGTCCTGTTCTGACCCTCAAATCAGGTGCACTGTAGTCAGATTGATTTCACCTCTATATACTGATTATAGGGTGTGGTTCAGTCACAAAATTGTGTAGTCAATATCAGAAAAAATGTCTGTGAGCGGCAAAAGTGATGAGGAGAATTTGTCAAGCACTCCTACAGCCCTAACATGCTTATCTTGTAAGTCAGGGGTAATTGATATGATTCAATTGGTCACTTATGTGCAAACTGTTTCGCTTTTCAGCGAAGTAAAAAACAGGAGTTAGTTCAACCTCCAGTAGAGCCACCATGGAATATGTTCGCAAAGACTCTGTCTTCAATAGCGGACAGGTTAGCTCCAGTAGCACCACCTCAGGGGTTAGGTTACACTATGAACCCATACATGCAGCTCCCTTCCTATGGTTTGGTTCCAGTAGCCTCTACAAGCAACCAAGGGGTAGGTAAGACTAAGACAGATACGTCTGTATGGCAGACTACACAAGAGGATACATCGGATGATGATGCGGAAACAATAGATTCAACTCCGTATGATGATCAGTCGCAGAGCTTTAGTTCAGATGATGTAGCTGAACTCATTAATGCAGTAAAGGCTGTGCTTTCTCTGGAAGAACCAGCCAAGACAGCGTTAAAAGCAAAAGCACCTGTATTCAAACGAACAAAGTCAGTGAAAGCTGAATTTCCAGCGTCAGAGGAGTTGACGGAAATGATGGATGAGTCTTGGGCAGCGCCTGGTAAAAAGTATAAGATTCCTAGGAGATGGGATTCTTATTATCCATTTCCTGCTGGAGATTGTTCGAAGAGAGAAGTTCCTCCAAAAGTAGATGCACATGTTCTGCGACTCGTGCACAAATCTGCTTTGCCACTGTCATCTACCTCTTTGAATGATGTCACAGACAGGAGGGTAGAGAGCCTATTGAAAAATATTTTTTCTCTTGTGGGTGCAGTGGTAAGACCTGCTATGGCTTCGGCCTGGGTAGCAAAGGCAATGGGCGAATGGATAGAGGAACTAGAGAATGACATCCCCTCTCCTACTAGGGAGCAAGAGGATCGTCTTTGCCGTTTAAGACAATCTGCCCAGTATTTAGAAGAAGCAGCCATTGATGTAGGCACTGTTGCTTCTAAAGCTTCAGCCCTGGCAGTAGTCGCTCGCAGAGCAGTCTGGCTACGGACCTGGAAGGCAGATGCGGAGTCCAAGAAGGAATTGGAAGCATTGCCTTTCATGGGTAATATATTATTTGGAAAACCTTTATCGGATATCCTAGAGTCGGAGGCTGAATCGAAGAAGGTCAGATTTCCGGCTACCTACAACCCTAAGTCCAAGGGTTTAAAATTTCGCTCATTTCGCTGGCAAAGCAAAGCGAAAGATAAAGAGGAGCCTAAACAACAACCCCAGTTTAAATCCAGGGGTAAGAAGCAGTGGGCTAGCAAAAAGCCAGCTTCCAAACCTGAACAAAAGCCCTCAGCCTGAAGAGACGGGCCTCCGCCTGGAGGATTCCGGGGTTGGGGGCCGACTCCTGCAATTTGCACACACATGGCAACAGTCAACAACAGATGCCTGGGTGCAGAAGGTAGTATCTCAGGGGTATGGGTTCCCATTCAGGAGGCAGCCTCCTCAAAGATTTTTTTGCACCAGCCCGTCTCGTATAGAGTCGAAGGCCAATGCCCTGCAAGAAGCAGTCCAAAAATTACTGCAGTCAGGTGTGATTGTCCCAGTACCTCCATCACAAAAGGGACAGGGGTATTACTCCAATCTGTTTCTAATCCAGAAACCAAATGGGTCATATCGACCAATTCTAAATCTGAAGATGTTGAACAATTACATATGGATTCCGAAGTTCCACATGGAGACGTTACGCTCCATAATGTTGGCTATGGAACCGGGAGACTATATGGTATCTCTGGATGTGCGGGATGCTTACCTACATGTGCCTATAGCACTATCACATCAGTGTTACCTCAGGTTTGCCATCCTCAAGGAACACTTCCAGTTCCAAGCTCTGCCCTTCGGGCTAGCTACAGCACTCAGGGTGTTTACCAAGATCATGGTGGTTATGGCAGCTTGTCTGCGCAAACAAGGGATAAGGATATTCCCATACCTAGACGACCTATTAATCTTAGCACAGTCGCAAGATTTACTGTTGAGCCATCTCCAACAGACGATAGTTTGTTTACAGAGACACGGGTGGCTCGTAAATTGGGAGAAGTCGTCCCTGAATCCATCACAGCGGATGGTTCATTTGGGAGCCATATTGGATTCAGACCTACAGAGAGTTCTCTTACCAGAGAAGAAAATAGTCCAGGTGCAGGTCATGGCTCAGGAAGCGTTGCAAGCCCAGACAATGTCAGTCCATGCAGCAATGCGACTGTTGGGTCTGATGGTATCAACGTTCGACATGGTGGAATATGCGCAATTCCACTCCAGACCATTGCAGCATCTCATTTTGACAAAATGGAACGGAAATCATCAAACAATAAAGAAGCAGATGATAAAGATTCCAGTAAATGTAAAAAGGTCTCTAGCATGGTGGCTACAGACAGACCATTTAAACAAGGGGAGACCCTTTTGGATAAAAGAGTGGCAAGTCCTGACGACAGATGCCAGCCTGCAAGGTTGGGGGGCGGTACTCGGAAGCCTAAGGTTCCAGGAAAAATGGACCGCAAGGGAAAGTCGCCTGCCGATAAATCTGTTAGTAATAAGAGCCATTTACTTGGCCCTAGTTCAGGCAAAGGACAATCTACAAGGAAGACCAGTCCAGATCCGCTCAGACAATGCGACGGCAGTAGCATACCTAAATCATCAAGGAGGGACTCACAGCAAGAGTCTGATGGAGGAAGTAACTCCCATTCTAAAGTGGGCAGAACTCCATCTCCCAGCATTGTCAGCAGTATTTGTCCCGGGTGTACTAAATTGGGAAGCGGATTTTCTCAGTCGGCACACCATTCAGGAAACCGAATGGGCACTACACCCAGAATTGTTTCAAACACTGGTGAACAGATGGGGTCTACCGGAGATAGACCTTATGGCGTCTCGTCTAAACAACAAAGTTCCGAGGTACGGATCAAGAACAAGGGACCCAGGAGCAGTCCTGGTAGACGCACTGTCAGTAGAATGGAGGTTTCAGCTGGCATATCTGTTCCCTCCAATATCTCTGTTACCCAGAGTAGTGAGAAAGATAAAACAGGCAAAAGGAGCAATCATTCTAATAGCTCCAGCTTGGCCAAGAAGGCATTGGTACACAGATCTGTGGAGAATGTCCGTGGAAGCACCGATACTGCTCCCTCAACGTTCAGATCTGTTAATGCAGGGTCCTTGTTGTTACAGTCATCTGGATCGCCTGTCTTTGACGGCGTGGCTGTTGAAACCTCTATCTTAGAGGCTAAAGGATTTTCAAAGCAAGTAATCCAAACCATGCTTAGAGCAAGAAAGCCTTCTTCGGCCCGTGTATATCATAGAATATGGCAAGCCTATATTCATTGGTGTTCTGGAAAAAATTACAATCCAAGAGCCTTTAAAGTAGCTAGAATTTTGGATTTTCTACAGGCAGGATTGGATAAGGGGTTGAAGGTTGCTTCCTTGAGGGTGCAAGTCTCAGCGTTGACTGTATGGTTTCAGCAGAAGATTGCTGACCTACAGGATGTACGTACTTTTTTCCAAGGAGTAGTACATATTCAACCTCCATTTGTTCCTCCTGCAGCTCCCTGGGATTTGAATTTAGTTCTTAAATTTCTCCAGGGTCCTTTGTTTGAACCACTTGAGAGAGCAGATCTTAAGTGGTTAACGGTTAAAGTTCTTTTTTTACTGGCAATGGCGTCAGCCAGAAGTGTGTCAGATTTAGGAGCATTATCATGTAAGTCTCCTTTCCTAAGTTTTTTTCCAGACAGAGCAGTTCTCAGAACGAGATCTAGTTATCTTCCAAAGGTGGTGTCAAAGTTTCACCTGAATGAAGAGATTGTAGTCCCAGCTTTTCAGGTATCGGGACTATCTGCGGGAGAAGCGTCACTGGACGTGGTCCGGTCTTTAAAAATCTACATAGATCGTACTAGTGCCATCAGGAAAACAGATTCCCTCTTCATCCTCTACGGATTCCATAGGAGAGGTTGGCCTGCTAGTAAACAGACGCTGGCGAGATGGCTCCGAATGGTAATATCTGAAGCTTATTCTCATGCAGATCTCCCTATTCCGGCTAATGTCTCTGCACACTCTACACGTAAGGTAGGTCCTTCTTGGGCAGCACAACAGGGTGCATCAGCAGAACAGATATGTAAGGCAGCCACATGGTTTTCCATAAACACATTCATCAGACATTATGCCTTGGATACTTTTGCCTCTCATGACGCAGACTTCGGGCGAAAGGTCCTCCTGTGCAATCAGGAGCGTCCCCACCACTAAAATGGCTTTGGGAAGCCCAATGTTATCCTGTGGATAATCCTGTGGACCCAGCCAGAGAAATTAACGTTATGGTAAGAACTTACCGTTGATAACGTGATTTCTCTTATGTCCACAGGTATCCACAGGGATCCCACCCGGACGCATCTGATTTGAGGATCTAGACAAACACTAAAAACCTCTTCCTTCTTGTATGGAAG
Organism: Pseudophryne corroboree; assembly: GCF_028390025.1. Classification (NCBI taxonomy): domain Eukaryota; kingdom Metazoa; phylum Chordata; class Amphibia; order Anura; family Myobatrachidae; genus Pseudophryne; species Pseudophryne corroboree. The sequence continues at coordinate 801,980,848 of NC_086447.1, forward strand.
GGTGTGCATGTGTGTTCTTATCGCCTGTACAGGTCTCTACCTAATGTTCCTGCCTATAATCGCTGTGGAAAGAACTGATCTGACTGAATCAGTGGGCGGGACTATATAGTGGAGGCCCCAATGCATCCTGGGAGGCCAGAAAGCTCGTGACTGTGTTGGTGCCATTTTCGCTGTCGCTCGACAATATCCCAATGTTATCCTGTGGATACCTGTGGACATAAGAGAAATCACGTTATCAACGGTAAGTTCTTACCATAACGTTCATTCCCTCCCCCCCCCCACAGTTTATTATATAGCGCAGCACACTATGTATCTCAGAATATACTCTGTGCTGCTGGGGGACCGTGCTACTTCCACTATATAACTCTGTGTGTGGGTTTGTGCTACCTGCATTCCCCTCCTCACGTCATGTCACTGGCCCTGTCACATGCAGCCCTCTCATCACTGCTATATCATGCATGTCCTGATATAGTCTGTGCTGCTGGCCCACCCCTAGGGGTGCTAGTGGTGTGTTACCCCCACAGTGTTTGTTCCCAGAGTGTAAGTCATGTGTAGCAAGTTTGGTGTAAATTGCTCCAGGTATTAAAGAGTTATGCTGTCTGCTGAAAAACTCTGTACTGCTGCCTCACCCCTAGGGGTGCTAGGGGTATCTTACCACCAGTGTTTGTTGTTCCAAGCCTGTAAGTCATATGTGTACCAAGTTTGTTGTAAATAGGTCCAGGCATTCGGGTGGTATGCTGTCTTCTGAAAATACTCTGTGCTGCTGTCCCTCCCCTAGGGGTGTCTAACCCCCACAGAGTTTGTTTCCAGATTGGAATTTCTGAGTACATTGCAGCAATTCCGGAGCTATGCTGTCTCCCCCCCCAGGGGGTGCTAGGGATTTCTAATTTCTCTTATGTCCTACAGGATGCTGGGGTCCAATTTAGCACCATGGGGTATAGACGGGTCCACTAGGAGCCACTGGCACTTTAAGAGTTTAATAGTGTGGGCTGACCCCTCCCTTTATGCCCCTCCTACCAGACTCTCAGTTTAGAAAATGTGCCCAGAGGAGCCGGTCACAGCTAGGTGACCTCCTAGGAGTTTTCTTAGGTTTTTTATTTTTTATTAAAGTTTAGAGTTTGTTGTTGTACAGGAAGGCTGCTGGCAACAGCCTCCCTGCTTCGTGGGACTTAGGGCGGGGGGAAGGGAGTAGGAACCAACTTCCTGAAGAGTTAATGGTTCTCTACTCCGCTGACAGGACACTGAGCTCCTGAGGGTGCTGATCACAAGCCCACGAGGCGACCGCTCACTCCCGCAGCACGGCCCCCACCCCATAACAGAGCCAGAAGATAGATGAGCGGTGAGTACAGCGATGGCGTCCTGGTTAGCGGGTCGCCGGCGGGTATGGCGGCACAAGGGTTGGAGCGCAGCTCTGACAGGCTGCGCTCCTGGAGGCTCAGCAACATCACCCATGTAGACGCTGGAGGGGCGTCCTGAGCCAGCGCAACAGGAGCTAATCCCGCTGTTAACACACACAACCTCAGGCCAGTATAAATAAGTAGTGCGGGAGGCCGCGTGCCATTGCAGGGGGCGGGGCTTCCTCTCAGAGCGGATCCAGCGCTCACCAACGCCATTTTGTCACTGCAGATCATACATACAGAGACGCTGACAGGGAGCGCTGCCCTTCACATAACTCCACAAGTACTCTGCGGTACCAGGGTGTTATAGACAGGGGATGAGTGTTATATCAGAACTAACTACCCTATTAAGGATAGTTAGTACGCGCCGGACTTTTATCATAATAACTGCCTGCAGGGGTGCAGTGTGGCTGGCTCCTTATACTCTGTGACTCTCTGAAGGTGCTTTGGGGGAAACTGTATCCGACATTTTCCTGTGTATATTTCACATTACCATGTCTAAGAATTCTGTATCCTGCACTGCGGAATGTTTATCTTCTCCTGAGGAGTCTATTCCATGTACTCAAGACTGCCATATCCTTTCTCAGCCTTCCGAATCCGAACCCGCATGGGTGGATTCTTTAAGGGGAATGATATCCCAGATTTCTACAAGGATGTCACATATTGAGAAAGACGCAGTTTTTGAGGAAATCTGTGGAGGGTTTACAGTGTTTGGCCCCCACTACTTCATCAAAAACCCCACCTACATACCCACAAAAGCATACACTTGCACAGATAATGCAAGCTGACACTGATACCAACTCTGATACAGGGAACGGTGAGGGGGATATGCAGGAGTGGGATGCATCTCTTGCTAAAGGTGTGCAATTAATGATTGAATCCATTAGGGATGTTTTGCACATTACTGAGAAGGCACCTGAGCAGGAGGAGGAATCTTATTTTACCGCAAATAAGAAATCCTCGCTTACCTTCCCTGCTTCTAAGGAGTTAAACGCCTTGTTTGCAATATCCTGGGAAAACCCAGAGAAAAAATTCAAGAGCCCGAAGAGAATTCTCATTGCTTTTCCTTTCCCTGAAGAGGACAGGAAGAAGTGGGACAACCCACCTATAGTAGACGCTTCTGTATCTAGGTTGTCTAAAAAGGTGGTTTTACCTGTCCCCGGTTCAACCGCCTTAAAGGACCCGGCTGACCGCAAGATTGTGACTACGCTCAAATCACTATACACTGCTACAGGCGTGGCTTTAAGGCCCACTGTTGCGTGTGCGTGGATTTCTAAAGCTATAGTAAAGTGGTCAGGTACATTACTAGAGGAATTAGATACTATGGATAGGAGTGACATTGACTTGTTTTTACGTCACATACAGGATTCTGCAGGTTTCATGGTGGAGGCCATGCAGGACATTGGCCTGCTTAATACACGGGCTACTTCCATGGCAGTCTCAGCACGTAGAGGTCTTTGGCTATGCCAATGAACTGCGGACGTGAAATCCATGAAAAATGTGGAGAACCTACCCTTCATAGGTCAGGCTCTGTTTGGGGAAGCGCTGGATGCGTGGCTCTCTGCGGCAACTGCGGATAAGTTTACTTTTCTTCCCTCCGCAGCTGCACTGGCTCGGAAATATTATCCTACGCCTCCACTGCAGTCCTTTCGGACCGCAAAATTTAAAAAATCCAAAGGCCCCCCCCACCTTCTTTAGAGGAGGTCGGGGGAAATCCAGAAAACCTGCACCAGCAGGTTCACAGGAACAGAAACCAGGTTCTGCTTCCTCAAAATCTTCGGCATGATGGTGGACCTCCCAGCCTGGAGATAGGGCAGGTGGGAGCAAGACTAAGAGATTTCAGTCACGTCTGGGCGTCATCGTGCCTAAACCCCTGGGTAAAAGATATTGTTACCCAGGGGTACAGACTGGCGTTTCAGAAACTCCCACCTCACAGATTCTTCAAATCAGGCTTACCAGCTTTGCTGACAGAAAGTACTACCCTACAGGATGCCATTCAAAAGTTGATACGAACAAATGTCATTGTTCCAGTTCCGCCTCGCCTAACACACAAGGGTTATTACTCCACCCTGTTTGTGGTTCCGAAACCGGACGGTTCGGCAAGACCAATATTGAACCTAAGTCATTGAACCCCTACTTAAAGGTATTCAAATTCAAGATGGAGTTGCTGAGAGCGGTATTCTCAGGTCTGGAGTAGGGAGAATTCCTGGTATCCCTGGATATCAAGGATGCGTACCTTCACATTCCGATCTGGCCGCCTCATCAGGCTTACTTACGGTTTGCACTACAGGACTGTCACTATCAGTTCCAGACATTGCCATCTGGCCTCTCCACTGCACCAAGGGTATTCACCAAGATCATGGCGGAGATGATGTTCCTCCTCCGCAAGCAGGGAGTGAACATAATTCCATATCTGGACGATTTACTGATAAAGGCATCTTCCAGGGAGAGACTGTTGCAGAGTATTGCTCTCTCAACTCAACTACTTCAGGATCACAGGTGGATCCTGAACCTTCCAAAGTCACATTTGGAGCCGACGAGGAGAGTGCCCTTCCTGGGGATGATTCTCGACACGGAAGTGCAGAGGGTGTTTCCTAGTGATGAGCGGATTCGGTTTTACTCGGTTTTACTCGGTTCTCAAAACGGCATCTTATTGGCTCACGGATGTCACGTGTTTTGGATAGCCAATAAGATGCCGTTTTGAGAACCGAGTAAAACCGAGTAAAACCGAACCTCGCTCATCACTAGTTTCTACCAGCGGAGAAAGCGTTTGTGATCCAATCAATGGTCCGGGATGTCCTGAGGCCAGCCCGGGTATCGGTTTGTCAGTGCATTCACTTTCTGGGAAAGATGGTAGCCTCCTACGAGGCTCTACAGTACGGAAGATTCCATGCACGGTTCTTCCAGCTGGATCTACTGGAAAAGTGGTCGGGATCGCAGCTCCACATACACTAGCGGATACGCCTGTCGCCAAAAGCCAGAATTTCACTCCTCTGGTGGCTCCAAACTTCTCACCTACTCGAGGGACGCAGGTTCGGGATTCAGAATTGGATTCTTCTAACCACGGATGCAAGTCTCAGAGGTTTGGGAGCAGTCACTCGGGGGGGGAAAACTTCCAAGGAAGGTGGTCAAGTCAGGAATCTCTTTCCAATAAACATTCTGGAACTGAGGGCCATATACAACTGCCTTCTACAAGCAGCACATCTTCTGAAAGATCAAGCCATTCAAGTTCAGTCGGACAACGTCACAGCGGTGTCATACATAAACAGGCAGGGCGGAACGAAGAGCAGAGCTGCAATGTCAGAGGTAACAAGAATCCTCCTCTGGGCAGAAAGACACGTGGTAGCGTTGTCAGCGATCTTCATTCCGGGAGTGGACAACTGGGAATCGGACTTCCTCAGCAGCCACGATTTCCATCCAGGAGAATGGGGCCTCCACATGGAGGTATTCGCAGAGGTAACAAGCCGATGGGTCGTACCTCAGATAGACATGATGGCCTCTTGCCTCAACAAGAAGCTTTGGAGGTACTGTTCCAGGTCACGGGACCCGCAAGCAGTGGCGGTGGACGCCCTGGTAACTCCGTGGGTGTTCCAGTCAGCATGTGTGTTCCCTCCTCTTCCACTCATCCCAAGGATTCTAAAACTAATAAAAAGAACGAGAGTTCAGGCGATCCTCATTGCTCCAGACTGGCCAAGACTGGCTTGGTACGCGGATCTTCTGGAATTACTGATGAAGGATCCGAGGCCTCTTCCTCTTCGCGAGGACCTTCTACTACGGGGCCATTCGCCTATCAAGACTTACCGCGACTACGTTTGACGGCATGGAGGTTGAACGCCAGATCTTACCTCGGAACGGCATTCCAAACAAGGGCATTCCTACTCTGATCCAAGCTAGGAAGGGAGTAATGTCTAAGCATTACCATCGGATTTGGAAGAAGTATGTGTCTTGGTGTGAATCCAAGAAGTTTCCAACGGTGGAGTTTCATTTGGGACGTTTTCTCCTCTTTCTGCAAGCGGGTGTGGATGTGGGCCTACATTTGGTCTCCATAAAAGTCCAGATTTCGGCCTTGTCCATTTTCTTCCAGAAACAATTGGCTGCTCTTCCTGAGGTTCAGACATTCTTGAAAGAAGTTCTGCACATCCAGCCCCCCTTTGTGCCTCATACGGCACCTTGGGATCTTAAGGTGGTGCTGCAGTTCCTGCAGTCGGATTGGTTTGAACTTTTACAGGAGGTAAACGCAAAGTTTATTACTTGTAAGGCGGTAACACTGTTGGCATTGGCATCTGCAAGACGTGTCGCAATTGGGGGCATTGTCGCACAAGAGCCCCTACTTGATTTTCCATGAGGATAGAGCTGAGCTCAGAACGCGTCTGCAATTTCTTTCCATATCAACCAACCTATTGTGGTGCCAGTGGCTACTGACACCTCTATTACCTCAAAGTCCTTGGACGTTGTGCGGGCTTTGAAGATATATCTGAAGAGAACGGCTCGTCACAGGAAGTCTGATGCACTATTTGACCTTTATGATCCCAACAAGATTGGGTGTCCTGCTTCTAAGCAGACAATTTCTTGCTGAATCAGGCTTATTCTACAACTGGATTGGCGATTTCCAAAATCGGTTCAGGCCCACTCTACCTGTAAAGTGGGTACTTCCTGGGCGGCTGCCCGAGGTGTCTCGGCTCTTCAGCTTTGCCGAGCAGCTACTTGGTCAGGGTCGAACACGTTTGCTAAGTTCTACAAGTTCGATACTTTGGCCTCTGAGGACTTAAAGTTTGGTCAATCTGTTCTGCAGGAACCTCAGCACTCTCCCTCCCGTACTGGGAGCTTTGGTACATCCCCATGGTGCTAAATTGGACCCCAGCATCCTCTAGGACGTAAGAGAAAATAGGATTTTATATACCTACCTATAAATCCTTTTCTTGTAGCCCGTAGAGGATGCTGGGCGCCCGCCCAGTGCTTCGTATTCCTGCATTGTTACTTGGTTAAGTATTGTTGGTTCAGCCGTAGCTGAATCGTCTCTTGTTGGTTAGCTTGGCTTGCCTTTCGTTATGTGTGAGCTGGCGTGAATCTCGCCAGTATCTGTGTATTTCCTTCTGTCAAAGTATGTCCGTCTCCTCGGGCACTGTTTCTAGACAGTCTGGTAGGAGGGGCATAGAGGGAAAGGCCAGCTCATACTATTAGGGCTATATGCAATTGCGGTCGAATTCCAGCTGGAATTCGACCGTCTTTGAATTCGACAGTCGAACCCCGGCCGCCGGGACCCGAATTCGACATATTCAATAAAAAAATGGATTCGTCAGTCCCGCTGTCGAAAAACGGACCAATTGACGATAGTGTGCGTCCTGGATTCGACTTCATGGACGGCACAAAAGTGTTCAAAAAAACGTGAAAAAAATTGCGTGGGGTCCCCCCTCCTAAGCATAACCAGCCTCGGGCTCTTTGAGCCGGTCCTGGTTGTAAAAATACTGGAAAAAAATGACAGGGGATCCCCCGTATTTTAACAACCAGCACCGGGCTCTGCGTCCGGTCCTGGTGCAAAAAATATGGGGGACAAGACGTAGGGGTCCCCCATATTTTTAACACCAGCACCGGGCTCCACTAGCTAGAGAGATAATGCCACAGCCAGGGGACACTTTTATACCGGTCCCTGCGGCCGTGGCATTAAATCTCCAACTAGTCACCCCTTTTTTTGTAGCAGAACTACAAGTCCCAGCAAGCCTCCCCCGCAAACTGGTACTTGGAGAACCACAAGTACCAGCATGCTGGGGGGAAACGGGCCTGTTGGTACCTGTAGTTCTCCTACAAAAAAAATACCCAAATAAAAACAGTACACACACACACACACCGTGACAGTATAACTTTATTACATACATGCACACATACTTACCTATGTTGACACGAGGCTCGGTCCCCTTCTCCACGTAGAATCCACGGGGTACCTGTAAATAAAATTATACTCACAACAATCCTGTGTAGATTGGTCCTCTTCAGAGTTTGTAATCCACGTACTTGGCAAAATAAAAAACGCAAAACACGGACGACGCACTGAAAGGGGTCCCATGTTTACACATGGGACCCCTTTCCCCGACTACCGGGACCCCCCCGTGACTGCTGTCAATGAGGGTCTCTTCAGCCAATCAGGGAGCGCAACGTCGTGGCACTCTCCTGATTGGCTGTGCGCGTCTGAGCTGTCAGGCGGCGCATAGGCGCTCCATTATATTCAATGGTGGGAACTTTGCGGTCAGCGGTTGACCTCGAGGTTACTCGCGGTCAACCGCTGACCGCAAAGTTCCCACCATTGAATATAATGGAGCGCCTATGCGCTATGCGCCGCCTGACCGCTCAGACGCGCACAGCCAATCAGGAGAGTGCCACGACGTGGCGCTCTCTGATTGGCTGAAGAGACCCTCATTGACAGCAGTCACGGGGGGTCCCGGCAGTCGGGGAAAGGGGTCCCATGTGTAAACATGGGACCCCTTTCAGTGCGTCGTCCGTGTTTTGCGTTTTTTATTTTGCCAAGTACGTGGATTACAAACTCTGAGGAGGACCAATCTACACAGGATTGTTGAGAGTATAATTTTATTTACAGGTACCCCGTGGATTCTACGTGGAGAAGGGGACCAAGCCTCGTGTCAACATAGGTATGTATGTGTGCATGTATGTAATAAAGTTATACTGTCACGGTGTGTACTGTTTGGGTATTTTTTTTTGTAGGAGAACTACAGGTACCAGCAGGGCCGATTCCCCCCCGCATGCTAGTACTTGTGGTTCTCCAAGTACCAGCTTGCGGGGGAGGCTTGCTGGGACTTGTAGTTCTGCTACAAAAAACAATATTCTTTTTTTTTGACACTTGGCTATCAGCCTCCCATCCGCCGCCCTTGGATGGGGGAGACAGCCTTGGGCTTCACCCCTGGCCCTTGGGTGGCTGGAGGGGGGGGGGACCCCTTGATTTATGGGGTCCCCACTCCTCCAGGGTACCCCGGCCAGGGGTGACTAGTTGGGGATTTAATGCCACGGCCACAGGTACCGGTATTAGTGTCCCCTGGCTGTGGCATTATCTCCCTAGCTAGTGGAGCCCGGTGCTGGTGTTAAAAATACGGGGGACCCCTACGTCTTTTGTCCCCCGTATTTTTTGCACCAGGACCGGACGCAGAGCCCGGTGCTGGTTGTTAAAATACGGGGGATCCTCTGTAATTTTTTTCCAGTATTTTTACAACCAGGACCGGCTCAATGAGCCCGAGGCTAGTTATGCTTAGGAGGGGGGACCCCACACAATTTTATTTCAGTGGTTTTAACCCCTGCCCACTGAAAAACATGCACTGATCTCCTATTATTATTATTTCTCTGACGTCCTAGTGGATGCTGGGTACTCCGTAAGGACCATGGGGAATAGCGGCTCCGCAGGAGACTGGGCACAAAAGTAAAAGCTTTTAGGTCACCTGGTGTGCACTGGCTCCTCCCCCTATGACCCTCCTCCAAGCCTCAGTTAGATTTTTGTGCCCGGCCGAGAAGGGTGCATGCTAGGTAGCTCTCCAGAGCTGCTTAGAGTAAAAGTTTTAAATAGGTTATTTTATTTTTAGTGAGACCTGCTGGCAACAGGCTCACTGCATCGTGGGACTAAGGGGAGAAGAAGCGAACTCACCTGACTGCAGAGTGGAGTGGGCTTCTTGGCTACTGGACATTAGCTCCAGAGGGACGATCACAGGTTCAGCCTGGATGGGTCCCGGAGCCGCGCCGCCGGCCCCCTTACAGAGCCAGAAGAGCGAAGAGGTCCGGAAAAATCGGCGGCAGAAGACGTTCCTGTCTTCAATAAGGTAGCGCACAGCACTGCAGCTGTGCGCCATTGCTCTCAGCACACTTCACACTCCGGTCACTGAGGGTGCAGGGCGCTGGGGGGGAGCGCCCTGAGACGCAATAAAACATGTTTAAACCATATATGGCTAAAGAAATACATCACATATAGCTCCTGGGCTATATGGATGCATTTCACCCCTGCCAGTTTTCCTAAAAAAAAGTGGGAGAAAAGGCCGCCGTGAAGGGGGCGGAGCCTATCTCCTCAGCACACAAGCGCCATTTTCCCTCACAGTTCCGCTGGAAGGAAGGCTCCCTGACTCTCCCCTGTAGTCCTGCTACAGAATCAGGGTAAAACAAGAGAGGGGGGTGCACTAATTGGCAGAAAATACATATACAGCAGCTATAAAAGGGAGAAACACTTATATAAGGTAATCCCTGCATATATATAGCGCTCTGGTGTGTGCTGGCAAACTCTCCCTCTGTCTCCCCAAAGGGCTCGTGGGGTCCTGTCCTCTATCAGAGCATTCCCTGTGTGTGTGCTGTGTGTCGGTACGATTGTGTCGACATGTATGAGGAGGAAAATGATGTGGAGGCGGAGCAATTGCCTGTAATAGTGATGTCGCCCCCTAGGGAGTCGACACCTGACTGGATGGTCGTATGGAAGGAATTACGTGACAGTGTCAGCACTTTGCAAAAAACTGTTGACGACATGAGACAGCCGGCAAATCAGTTAGTGCCTGTCCAGGCGTCTCAAACACCGTCAGGGGCTCTAAAGCGCCCGTTACCTCAGATGGTCGACACAGACCCAGACACGGATACTGACTCCAGTGTCGACGGTGACGAGACAAACGTAATGTCCAGTAGGGCCACACGTTACATGATCACGGCAATGAAGGAGGCTTTGAACATTTCTGATACTACAAGTACCACAAAAAAGGGTATTATGTGGGGTGTGAAAAAACTACCCATAGTTTTTCCTGAATCAGATGAATTAAATGAGGTGTGTGACAAAGCGTGGGTTTCCCCCGATAAAAAACTGCTGATTTCTAATAAATTATTGGCATTATACCCTTTCCCGCCAGAGGTTAGGGCGCGTTGGGAAACACCCCCTAGGGTAGATAAGGCGCTCACACGCTTATCAAAACAAGTGGCGTTACCGTCTCCTGATACGGCCGCCCTCAAGGAACCAGCTGATAGAAAGCTGGAAAATATCCTAAAAGGTATATACACACATACTGGTGTTATACTACGACCAGCAATCGCCTCAGCCTGGATGTGCAGTGCTGGAGTGGCTTGGTCGGATTCCCTGACTGAAAATATTGATACCCTGGATAGGGACAGTATATTATTGACTATAGAGCATTTAAAGGATGCATTACTATATATGCGAGATGCACAGAGGGATATTTGCACCCTGGCATCAAGAGTAAGTGCGTTGTCCATTTCTGCCAGAAGAAGTTTATGGACACGACAGTGGTCAGGTGATGCGGATTCAAAACGGCATATGGAAGTTTTGCCGTATAAAGGGGAGGAGTTATTTGGGGTCGGTCTATCAGACCTGGTGGCGACGGCTGGGAAATCCACCTTTTTACCCCAGGTCACCTCTCAGCAGAAAAAGACACCGTCTTTTCAAACTCAGTCCTTTCGTCCCCATAAGGGCAAGCGGGCAAAAGGCCACTCATTTCTGCCCCGGGGCAGAGGAAGGGGAAAGACTGCAGCAAGCAGCCTCTTCCCAGGATCAGAAGCCCTCCCCCGCTTCTGCCAAGTCTTCAGCATGACGCTGGGGCTTTACAAGCGGACTCAGGCACGGTGGGGGCCCGTCTCAAAAATTTCAACGCGCAGTGGGCTCACTCGCAAGTGGACCCCTGGATCCTGCAGGTAGTATCACAGGGGTACAAACTGAAATTCGAGACGTCTCCCCCTCGCCGGTTCCTGAAGTCTGCTCTACCAACGTCTCCCTCCGACAGGGAGGCAGTATTGGAAGCTATTCACAAGCTGTATTCCCAGCAGGTGATAATCAAGGTACCCCTCCTACAACAGGGAAAGGGGTATTATTCCACGCTGTTTGTGGTACCGAAGCCGGACGGCTCGGTGAGACCGATTTTAAATCTGAAATCATTGAACACTTACATAAAAAGGTTCAAATTCAAGATGGAATCACTCAGAGCAGTGATAGCGAACCTGGAAGAAGGGGACTATATGGTGTCTCTGGACATCAAAGATGCTTATCTCCATGTCCCAATCTACCCTTCTCACCAAGGGTACCTCAGGTTTGTGGTACAGAACTGTCATTATCAGTTTCAGACGCTGCCGTTTGGGTTGTCCAGGGCACCACGGGTCTTTACCAAGGTAATGGCCGAAATGATGATTCTTCTTCGAAGAAAAGGCGTCTTAATTATCCCTTACTTGGACGATCTCCTGATAAGGGCAAGGTCCAGGGAACAGTTAGAGGTCGGAGTAGCACTATCTCAGGTGGTGCTACGTCAGCACGGGTGGATTCTAAATATTCCAAAATCGCAGCTGATTCCAACAACACGTCTACTGTTCCTAGGGATGATTCTGGACCCAGTCCAGAAAAAGGTGTTTCTCCTGGAGGAGAAGGCCAGGGAGTTATCCGAGCTAGTCAGGAACCTCCTGAAACCAGGACAAGTGTCAGTGCATCAATGCACAAGGGTCCTGGGAAAGATGGTGGCTTCTTACGAAGCGATTCCATTCGGAAGATTCCATGCAAGAACGTTTCAGTGGGATCTGCTGGACAAATGGTCCGGATCGCATCTTCAGATGCATCAGCGGATAACCCTATCTCCAAGGACAAGGGTGTCTCTCCTGTGGTGGTTGCAGAGTGCTCATCTTCTAGAGGGCCGCAGATTCGGCATTCAGGACTGGATTCTGGTGACCACGGATGCCAGCCTGAGAGGCTGGGGAGCAGTCACACAGGGAAGAAACTTCCAGGGCTTGTGGTCAAGCATGGAAACGTCTCTTCACATAAATATCCTGGAACTAAGGGCAATTTACAATGCCCTAAGTCAAGCAAGGCCTCTGCTTCAGGGTCAGTCGGTTTTGATCCAATCGGACAACATCACGGCAGCCGCCCACGTAAACAGACAGGGCGGCACGAGAAGCAGGAGGGCAATGGCAGAAGCTGCAAGAATTCTTCGCTGGGCGGAAAATCATGTGACAGCACTGTCAGCGGTGTTCATTCCGGGAGTGGACAACTGGGAAGCAGACTTCCTCAGCAGACACGACCTCCACCGGGGGAGTGGGGACTTCACCCAGAAGTCTTCCACGTGATTGTAAACCGTTGGGAAAAACCAAAGGTGGACATGATGGCGTCTCGTCTCAACAAGAAACTAGACAGATATTGCGCCAGGTCAAGGGACCCTCAGGCAATAGCGGTGGACGCTCTGGTAACACCGTGGGTGTACCAGTCAGTGTATGTGTTCCCTCCTCTGCCTCTCATACCCAAAGTACTGAGAATCATAAGAAGGAGAGGAGTAAGAACTATACTCGTGGCTCCGGATTGGCCAAGAAGGACTTGGTACCCGGAACTTCAAGAGATGCTCACGGAGGACCCGTGGCCTCTACCTCTCAGAAAGGACCTGCTCCAGCAGGGACCTTGTCTGTTCCAAGACTTACCGCGGCTGCGTTTGACGGCATGGAGGTTGAACGCCGGATCCTGAAGGAAAAAGGCATTCCAGATGAAGTCATCCCTACCCTGTTCAAGGCCTGAAAGGATGTAACCGCAAAACATTATCACCGCATTTGGCGGAAATATGTTGCGTGGTGTGAGGCCAAGAAGGCCCCTACAGAGGAATTTCAACTGGGTCGTTTCCTGCATTTCCTGCAAACAGGACTATCTATGGGCCTAAAAGTTAGGGTCCATTAAGGTTCAAATTTCGGCCCTGTCAATCTTCTTCCAAAAAGAACTGGCTTCAGTGCCTGAAGTTCAGACGTTTGTCAAAGGGGTACTGCATATACAGCCTCCTTTTGTGCCTCCAGTGGCACCTTGGGATCTCAATGTAGTGTTGAGTCTCCTAAAATCACATTGGTTTGAACCACTCACCACTGTGGAATTGAAATATCTCACATGGAAAGTGGTCATGCTGTTAGCCCTGGCTTCAGCCAGGCGTGTCTCTGAATTGGCGGCTTTATCATATAAAAGCCCTTACCTAATTTTTAATTCAGACAGGGCAGAACTGAGGACTCGCCCTCAATTTCTCCCTAAGGTGGTTTCAGCGTTTCACATGAACCAGCCTATTGTGGTACCTGCGGCTACTAGGGACTTGGAGGACTCCAAGTTGCTGGACGTAGTCAGGGCCCTGAAAATATGTTTCCAGGACGGCTGGAGTCAGAAAATCTGACTCGCTGTTTATCCTGTATGCACCCAACAAGCTGGGTGCTCCTGCTTCTAAGCAGACGATTGCTCGTTGGATTTGTAGTACAATTCAGCTTGCACATTCTGTGGCAGGCCTGCCACAGCCAAAATCTGTAAAAGCCCATTCCACAAGGAAAGTGGGCTCATCTTGGGCGGCTGCCCGAGGGGTCTCGGCTTTACAACTTTGCCGAGCAGCTACTTGGTCAGGGGCAAACACGTTTGCTAAATTTTACAAATTCGATACTCTGGCTGAGGAGGACCTGGAGTTCTCTCATTCGGTGCTGCAGAGTCATCCGCACTCTCCCGCCCGTTTGGGAGCGTTGGTATAATCCCCATGGTCCTTACGGAGTACCCAGCATCCACTAGGACGTCAGAGAAAATAAGAATTTACTTACCGATAATTCTATTTCTCATAGTCCGTAGTGGATGCTGGGCGCCCATCCCAAGTGCGGATTGTCTGCAATACTTGTATATAGTTATTGTTACAAAAATCGGGTTGTTTATTGTTGTGAGCCATCTTTTCAGAGGCTCCTACGTTTATCATACTGTTAACTGGGTTCAGATCACAAGTTGTACGGTGTGATTGGTGTGGCTGGTACGAGTCTTACCCGGGATTCAAGATCCTTCCTTATTATGTACGCTCGTCCGGGCACAGTATCCTAACTGAGGCTTGGAGGAGGGTCATAGGGGGAGGAGCCAGTGCACACCAGGTGACCTAAAAGCTTTTACTTTTGTGCCCAGTCTCCTGCGGAGCCGCTATTCCCCATGGTCCTTACGGAGTACCCAGCATCCACTACGGACTATGAAAAATAGAATTATCGATTTTTTTTTTTTTTTTTTTTTTTTTTTTTTTAGTCAGTAAAAAAATATAAAAAAAATATTCTTTTAAAAAATCTATTAAATAATACTTGTGGCTCCTAAATAGACAACCCAAGTAGATAATCCCTTCTAATATATGCTATTAGCAATCCAAAAAAAACACAAAAAAAAACATGTTTTTAAAAAAATGTTATTAGATCATGACGGCAAAATGAGACGGAATGAAATTGACGAATGACTGTCGAAAAGCACTGTTGTCGAATCTACATTCTTCAATTGATTATATTTTTGTCAAAAAGCTGCATTTTTACCATTGCAGACATGTCGAATTTGAGAAATGTCGAATTGCCAAAAGTCGAATCTGAAACGGCAGGTTTTTTGTCGAAAAGTACTGTATTGCATTGTCGAATCCAATTCGAAAGTTTTTTTTTTTGTTGTTGTTGAAAATGCCCCGTTTTTCGACTTTTGCGGCAATTCGACCGCAATTGCATATACCCCTTAAACTCTTAAAGTGCCAGTGGCTCCTAGTGGACCCGTCTATACCCCATGGTGCTAAATTGGACCCCAGCATCCTCCATGGACTACGAGAAAAGGATTTACCGGTAGGTATATAAAATCCTATTTTTTTTTTCTAGTTTCCTCCGCTGTGTTTTAATACGCTTGTATGTCAAATTTCACGATCTTCGCTTGTAAACTGTGGATTTGTACAGAAATAGACAGAAGGACAAATTTTCACTTTTATATTGTAGATGTACCTTTGTCAGAAGGCATCTTGGACATTACATGACTGTTTTGTGTATATACAATACAGCTGTAAATGGATATTATGTGTACGTGCTTGTATCCATCTTCCCCTGTGCTGCCTTTTTATAGAAAATCATTTTGCAGGCTCCCAAAAAGTATTTTGCAAACACTATAATGCATAATTAGTATAGTGAAAGGTGTAATTATTTTGAACATCCTTATGCACATATTGATTAAACCATAATATCAAACACTAAAAAAACAATATTTTGCAAGGGATGAACTTGAAGGGACATTATTTAACAGTATGTATTTGTTTTTTTTAAACTATGTGGTAGTATCTTGTAGTCATTGGGGTCGATTCAATTCATCAACAGTTGAATAGCGCCGGGAATTAGCTCTCGACGCTATTCAATTCAGCTAAAGTTAAGTCGGAGAATGCCCGTTCTCGCCGACTTAACAGGTAGTTTTGTCGGGAGAACGAGCATTCTCCGACTTAACTACCCGCGGCGATGCGGATTCCCAACAGAATCAGCCTTGCGCAGGCCGCGCGGCAGCTCTTTTGTCGGTTTTCCTCTCTCACCCCCCGGGGCTGAGAGAAGAATTCCCGACAATTGAGGGTAACTAGTCGCTGTATTGAATAGGGTTAATTTTGTTGGGAGCCAATTAACCTACCAGTATATTTTTGGATTGTGGGAAGAAAACCCACGCAAGTACTGGGAGAATATACAAACTCCACACAGTTAGGGCCGAGGTAGGAATCGAACACGACCTCAGTGCTGTAAGGCAGTAATGCTAACAATTACACCATCCGTACTGCCCATAACTGAATAACTGTAAAGTTGTCTGTTACAATGACATATATGTAGTTTCAGGCGTGCAGGGAATAACAAATGAGGAGGGAGGTCAATGATATCCTGGACCCACCAATAACTATAAATTAAACGTGTTCAATGCTTCTGACATTTTACACTTATTATTTTTGTCTACTGGAGAGGAGATGTTTTGTTAATGAACTGGCACATACAACAAGACAGTGATTTATTTTTACAAATTAGTGCATTTTTTTTTTTTTTTTTTTTGGTGTAAGTTGCAGTTGGGACATACTGTATGTATGATGTAGATTAGAGATACTGCAGTGCAGTTCATTGTTCAAACTGGTTTTCACCATAGTGTATTTAATATAATCCAGAAAAAAGAAAAATATTTGAATATGTAGGTCTGTATCTTTAAAATATTTCACAGTGAAATCCAATTAAAGCTTGATTGTATATAATGAGCACAATGGTCCAGGTCACCAATCAGTGTGTAGCTGGCCGCATATTTACTGTGTGTGTCAAGTTGTAGTAGTTCAAAGCCCAGTCCAGTTGGAATGGAGTTTATGGGTATATTCAATTAGTGTCTGATCTTCTCCAACAGAGAAGGATCCGACACTTCTGTATTCAATTAGCGGGCATTTCCGACAGGATTTTGCCCGTTTTCGACAATGCCGAGCCAACTTTTTTTAAAGTCAAATCGGCATTGTTGAAAACAGGCCAAAACGCTATCGGAAATGCCAGCAAATTTTACAAAATACGTGGATCCGCAGCTAATACGCCAATCCACGTGTTTTCCAACAAGTCGGAAAAATGGCACTGGACTTGAATAGGTCGAATCCAGATTTGACCTAAAAAAGCCGAAAAGTGCAATTTTCTGGGAATTCCGACTAATTGAATAGACCCCTATCTGTGTGAAAGCTTCTAAAAGAAAAAGCAACTGCTTTGTGTTTGGATGCCTTGCCTCTGAATGACCAGATCTGTGCAGTTATGCCATCCACTCTCGCTGCATTGCATACCACAGTAGCCATAGAAGTGAGAGAGACAGGGGAGGGGAAATAGATGAGCGAGACATATAGGGGGGATAGAGATGAGAGAGACATATAGAAGGGACAGAAGTCAAAGAAAGATATGGGAAAGTGAGGGAAGACCTAGAATAATAATAATGCAATGCCAGTCATGAAAATAAGTTAACCAGCGAAAGACTCGTCCAAAATACTAGCCTGCATTA